>NC_068448.1:65054076-65056576 GCF_023373465.1 Oncorhynchus keta
GTTTGATTTGTTTGATCGTAGCTAGCTACATAGCCGTCTTTGTTTCAAAGATAATTGTGTAGTCTAGACCGATTTCCTAGGTTAGCTAGCCAGCTATTGTCGTTCTTTTAACTCAACGTAACGTAAACAACACTGCTAGCTAGCCAGCTGGCCCCGAATAGCAGCACTGTAGAATTATTACACTCAACGGAACGACTTGATTAGTGTAGTGTCAACAACGCAGCTACTGCCAGCTAGCCTACTTTAGCAGTACTGTATCATTTTAATCATTTTAGTCAATAAGATTCTTGCTACGTAAGCTTAACTTTCTGAACATTCGAGACGTGTAGTCCGCTTGTCATTCAATTTCCTTGCATTAGCGTAGCCTTTTCTGTAGCCTGTCAACTATGTGTCTGTCTATCCCTGTTCTCTCCTCTCTGCACAGATCATACAAACGCTCCACACCGCGTGGCGCGACCACCCTAGCCTGGTGGTCCCAGCGCGTACGACCCACGTGGAGTTCCAGGTCTCTGGTAGCCTCTGGAACTGCCAATCTGCGGCCAACAAGGCAGAGTTCATCTCAGCCTATGCCTCCCTCCAGTCCCTTGACTTCTTGGCACTGACGGAAACATGGATCACCACAGATAACACTGCTACTCCTACTGCTCTCTCCTCGTCCGCCCACGTGTTCTCGCACACCCGAGAGCTTCTGGTCAGCGGGGTGGTGGCACCGGGATCCTCATCTCTCCCAAGTGGTCTTTCTCTCTTTCTCCCCTTACCCATCTGTCTATTGCCTCCTTTGAATTCCATGCTGTCACAGTTACCAGCCCTTTCAAGCTTAACATCCTTATCATTTATCGCCCTCCAGGTTCCCTCGGAGAGTTCATCAATGAGCTTGATGCCTTGATAAGCTCCTTTCCTGCTCACCTCTCACAGTTCTGGGCGACTTTAACCTCCCCACGTCTACCTTTGACTCATTCCTCTCTGCCTCCTTCTTTCCACTCCTCTCCTCTTTTGACCTCACCCTCTCACCTTCCCCCCCTACTCACAAGGCAGGCAATACGCTTGACCTCATCTTTACTAGATGCTGTTCTTCCACTAACCTCATTGCAACTCCCCTCCAAGTCTCCGACCACTACCTTGTATCCTTTTCCCTCTCGCTCTCATCCAACACTTCCCAACCTTCGCTCTCTCTCCCCCGCTACTCTCTCCTCTTCCATCCTATCTTCTCTTCCCTCTGCTCAAACTTTCTCCAACCTATCTCCTGATTCTGCCTCCTCAACCCTCCTCTCCTCCCTTACTGCATCCTTTGACTCCCTATGTCCCCTATCCTCCAGGCCGGCTCGGTCCTCCCCTCCCGCTCCGTGGCTCGACGACTCATTGCGAGCTCACAGAACAGGGCTCCGGGCAGCCGAGCGGAAATGGAGGAAAACTCGCCTCCCTGCGGACCTGGCATCCTTTCACTCCCTCCTCTCTACATTTTCCTCCTCTGTCTCTGCTGCTAAAGCCACTTTCTACCATTCTAAATTCCAAGCATCCGCCTCTAACCCTAGGAAGCTCTTTGCCACCTTCTCCTCCCTCCTGAATCCTCCCCCCCCTCCCTCCTCCCTCTCTGCAGATGACTTCGTCAACCATTTTGAAAAGAAGGTCGATGACATCCGATCCTCGTTTGCTAAGTCAAACGACACCGCTGGTTCTGCTCACACTCCCCTACCCTATGCTCTGACCTCTTTCTCCCCTCTCTCTCCAGATGAAATCTCGCGTCTTGTGACGGCCGGCCGCCCAACAACCTGCCCGCTTGACCCTATCCCTCCTCTCTTCTCCAGACCATTTCCGGAGACCTTCTCCCTTACCTCACCTCGCTCATCAACTCATCCCTGACCGCTGGCTACGTCCCTCCCGTCTTCAAGAGAGCGAGAGTTGCACCCCTTCTGAAAAAACCTACACTCGATCCCTCCGATGTCAACAACTACAGACCAGTATCCCTTCTCTCTTTTCTCTCCAAAACTCTTGAGCGTGCCGTCCTTGGCCAGCTCTACCGCTATCTCTCTCAGAATGACCTTCTTGATCCAAATCAGTCAGGTTTCAAGACTAGTCATTCAACTGAGACTGCTCTTCTCTGTATCACGGAGGCGCTCCGCACTGCTAAAGCTAACTCTCTCTCTCCTCTGCTCTCATCCTTCTAGACCTATCGGCTGCCTTCGATACTGTGAACCATCAGATCCTCCTCTCCACCCTCTCCGAGTTGGGCATCTCCGGCGCGGCCCACGCTTGGATTGCGTCCTACCTGACAGGTCGCTCCTACCAGGTGGCGTGGCGAGAATCTGTCTCCTCACCACGCTCTCTCACCACTGGTGTCCCCCAGGGCTCTGTTCTAGGCCCTCTCTTATTCTCGCTATACACCAAGTCACTTGGCTCTGTCATAACCTCACATGGTCTCTCCTATCATTGCTATGCAGACGACACACAATTAATCTTCTCCTTTCCCCCTTCTGATGACCAGGTGGCGAATCGCATCTCT
>NC_068448.1:65061576-65089076 GCF_023373465.1 Oncorhynchus keta
CTCCTCTTCCTTTCATTAATCACTCATTCTCTCTCTTCATTTCATTCATCACTATCTCTCTCTCCTCTTCCTTTAATTACTCACTATATCTCTATTTCACCTCTTTCTTTCTTTCATTAATCACTATCTCTCTCTCCTCTTCCTTTAATGAATCACTATCTCTCTCTTTCTCTCCTCTTCCTTTCATGAATCACTATCTCTCTCTCCTCTTCCTTTAATGAATCACTATCTCTCTCTTTATCCCCTCTTCCTTTCATTAATCACTATCTCTCTCTCATCTTCCTTTCATTAATCACTATCTCTCCCCTTGCTTTAATTAATCACTATCTCTCTCTTTATCTCCTCTTCCTTTCAATAACCAGTCTCGTTCCCTCTCTCTCCTCTTCCTTTCATTAAACTCTCCTTCTCTCTCTCCTCTTCCTTTCAGTAAACACTCTCCTTCTCTCTCTCCTCTTCCTTTCATTAACCAGTCTCATTCTCTCTCTTTCCTCTTCCTTTCATTAAACTCTCATTCTCTCTCTCCTCTTCCTTTCAGTAAACACTCTCCTTCTCTCTCTCCTCTTCCTTTCATTAATCACTATCTCTCTCTCCTCTTCCTTTAATGAATCACTATCTCTCTCTTTATCCCCTCTTCCTTTCATTAATCACTATCTCTCTCTCATCTTCCTTTCATTAATCGCTATCTCTCTCTCCTCTTCCTTTAATTAATCACTATCTCTCTCTTTATCTCCTCTTCCTTTCATTAACCAGTCTCGTTCTCTCTCTCCTCTTCCTTTCAGTAAACACCCTCCTTCTCTCTCTCCTCTTCCTTTCATTAACCAGTCTCGTTCTCTCTCTTTCCTCTTCATTTCATTAAACTCTCATTCCCTCTCTCCTCTTCCTTTCAGTAAACACTCCTTCTTTCTCTCCTCTTCCTTTCATTAATCACTATCTCTCTCTCCTCTTCCTTTAATGAATCACTATCTCTCTCTTTATCCCCTCTTCCTTTCATTAATCACTATCTCATCTTCCTTTCATTAATCACTATCTCTCTCTCCTCTTCCTTTAATTAATCACTATCTCTCTCTTTATCTCCTCTTCCTTTCATTAACCAGTCTCGTTCTCTCTCTTTCCTCTTCCTTTCATTAAACTCTCCTTCTCTCTCTCCTCTTCCTTTCATTAATCACTCTCATTCTCTCCTCTTCCTTTAATGAATCACTATCTCTCTCTTTATCCCCTCTTCCTTTCATTAATCACTATCTCTCTCTCATCTTCCTTTCATTAATCACTATCTCTCTCTCCTCTTCCTTTAATTAATCACTATCTCTCTCTTTATCTCCTCTTCCTTTCATTAAACTATAATTCTCTCTCTCCTCTTCCTTTCAGTAAACACTCTCCTTCTCTCTCTCCTCTTCCTTTCAGTAAACACTCTCCTTCTCTCTCTCCTCTTCCTTTCAGTAAACACTCTCCTTCTCTCTCTCCTCTTCCTTTCATTCAACACTCTCCTTTTCTCTCTCCCCATTCTTTCTTTCACACACTGTCCTTCTCACTCTCCTTTTCCTTTCTTTAATCATTCTATCTCTCCCCTCTTCCTTTCATTAAACTCTCCTCTCTCTCTCTCTCCTCTTCCTTTCATTAAACTCTCCTTCTCTCTCTCCTCTTCCTTTCATTAATCACTCTCATTCTCTCTCCTCTTCCTTTCATTAAACTCTCATTCTCTCTCCTCTTCCTTTCATTAAACTCTCATTCTCTCTCTCCTCTTCCTTTCATTAATCACTCTCATTCTCTCTCCTCTTCCTTTCATTAAACTCTCTCGTTCTCTCTCCTCTTCCTTTCATTAAACTCTCTCGTTCTCTCTCCTCTTCCTTTCATTAAACTCTCATTCTATCTCTCTCCTCTTCCTTTCATTAATCACTCTCATTCTCTCTCCTCTTCCTTTAATTAAACTCTCTCATTCTCTCTCTCTCCTCTTCCTTTCATTAATCACTCTCATTCTCTCTCACTGCTCTGTTTTTCTCTCAACTTGCCCTGCTATTCCATGTCTTTCTTTCCCTTTCATTTTCCTCAAGCTCACGTCTGTCCCTCTTTCATATCCTATTCTCCTCTTCTCTTCTCCGCTTCTCTTCTCCTATTCTACTATTCTCTTCTCTTTTCTTCTCCTCTTCTCTTCTCTTCTCCTCTTCTCTTCTCTTCTCTCCTCTTCTCTTCTCCTCTTCTCTTCTCCTCTTCTCCTCTTCTCCTCTCCTCTTCTCCTCCTCTCCTCTTCTCCTCTTCTCCTCTTCTCCTCTTCTCCTCTCATCTTCTTCTCTTCTTCTCCTCTTCTCTTCTCTTCTTCTCTTCTTCTCTTCTCTTCTCTTCTCTCCTCTCCTACTCTCATATTCTCCTCTTCTCTTCTTCTCCTCTTCTCTTCTCTTCTTTTCACTCTCATACTCTCCTCTTCTCTTCTTCTCTTCTCTTCTCCTCTTCTCCTGTCCCCTTCTCCTCTTCTCCTCTTTTCCTCTTCTCTTCTTCTATTCTCCTATTCTTCTCTTCCCCTCTTCTCTTCTCCTATTCTCTTCTTCTCCTCTTCTCTTCTCTTCTTCTCCTCTTCTCCTCTTCTCATCTTCTCTCCTCTCCTCTCCTCTCCTCTCATCTCCTCCCCTCTCCTCTCCTCTCCTCTCCTCTCCTCTTCTCTTCTCTTCGCTTCTTCTCTTTTCTCCTCTTCTACTCCCCTTCTCCTCCCCTCTCCTCTTCTCTTCTCCTATTCTCATCTTCTCCTCTTATCTTCTCTTCTTCTCCTCTTCTCATCTTCTCCTCTTCTCTTCTCTTCTTATCTTCTTCTCTTCTTCTCCTCTTCTATTCTCTTCTTCTCCTCTTCTCTTCTCTTCTTCGGCCTCTTTTCTCCTCTTCTACTCCTCTTCTTCTCTTCTCCTCTTCTCTTATTTTCTCCTCTTCTCTTCTTCTCCTCTTCTCTTCTCCTCTTCTCCTGTCCCCTTCTCCTCTTCTCCTCTTCTCCTATTCTCCTATTCTTCTCTCCCCCTCTTCTCTTCTCCTATTCTCCTCTTCTCCTCTCCTCTTCTCTTCTTCGACCTCTTTTCTCCTCTTCTACTCCTCCTCTTCTCTTCTCTTCTCCTCTTCTTCTCCACTTCTCTTCTTCTCCTTTTCTCTTCTCCTCTTCTCCTGTCCCCTTCTCCTCTTCTCCTCTTCTCTTCTCCTCTTCTCCTCTTCTCTTCTCCTATTCTTCTCTCCCCCTCTTCTCTCCTCCTCTTCTCCTCTTCTCCTCTTCTCCTCTTCTCCTCTTCTCTTCTCCTCTTCTCTTCTCCTCTCATCTCCTCTCCTCTCCCCTCCTCCCCTCTCCTCTCCTCTCCTCTCCTCTCCTCTCCTCTCCTCTTCTCTTCTCTTCTTCTCCTCTATTCTCCTCTTTTCATCTCTTCTCTTCTCCTTTTCTCTTCTCTCTTCTCCTCTTCTTTTCTCTTCTCTTCTCCTATTCTCCTCCTCTTCTCTTCTCCTCTTCTCTCCTCCTCTTCTCCTCTCCTCTCCTCTCCTCTCCTCTCCTCTCCTCTCTTCACTTCTCTTCTTCTTCTCTTCTCTTCTCTTCTCTTCTTCTCCTCTCCTCTCCTCCTCTTCTCTTCTCTCCTCTCCTCTACTCTCTTCTCTTCTCTTCTCTTCTCTTCTCCTCTGCTTCCTCTCCTCTCCTCTCCTCTCCTCTCCTCTCCTCTCCTCTCCTCTCCTCTCCCCTCCTCTCCTCTCTTCACTTCTCTTCTCTTCTCTTCTCTTCTCTTCTCTTCTTCTCCTCTCCTCTCCTCCTCTTCTCTCCTCTCCTCTCCTCTCTTTTCTTCTCTTCGCTTCTTCTCTTCTCCTCTCCTCTCCTCTCCTCTCCTCTCCTCTTCTCTCTCTCTCTCCTCTTCTCTCCTCTTCTTCTCCTCGTTTCTCCTCTTTTCACCTCTTCTCTTCTCCTTTTCTCTTCTCCTCTCTTCTCCTCTTCTTTTCTCTTCTCCTCTTCTCTTCTCTTCTCGTCTCTTCTCCTCTTCTCTCCTCCTCTCCTCCTCTCCTCTCCTCTCTTCTCCTCTTCTCTTCTTCTCTTCTCCTTTCCTCTTCTTCTCCTCTCCTCTCCTCTTCTCCTCTTCTCCTCCTCTTTCTCTCTCCTCTTCTCTTCTCTTCTCTTCTCTTCTCTTCTCCTCTTCTCTCCTCCTCTCCTCCTCTCCTCTCTTCTCCTCTTCTCTTCTCTTCTTCTCTTCTCCTTTCCTCTTCTTCTCCTCTCCTCTCCTCTTCTCCTCTTCTCCTCCTCTTTCCTCTCCTCTTCTCTTCTCTTCTCTTCTCTTCTCCTCTTCTCATATTCTCTTCCTCTCCTCTTCTCCTCTCCCCTTCTCCTCTTCTCTCCTCTTCTTCTCCTCTCCTCTTCTCCTCTCCATGTGTCCCTATAATCTCAGAAGGTATTATAATCTCTCTCTTTTATTGAGCACTTTCCCATCTGTTCCTTTAGTAGAGTCCATTTCAGCCTTGTTTAAAGAGCAGGGGGAAGATAGGAGGCAAGTGAACGAGGGATGACAAGGAAGGAAGGAAAGGAGGAGGAGACTGAGGGGACTGATTTGGGCTGTAATAGCTGATCATGTTGACCTTTGGTTTGGTAAGGGGGGGGAGAGGAAGACAGGGAAGGGGGGTGCAAAGCTGACACCAGAACTGTAACAGGAGACAAACCCTTTGCCAAACAGCCTGACACATCCAGAGAGAGAAAGTTCTTGACTCTTGGCTCGTACTGTGGAAAAGTTGAAAAACTGCCCAGTATTGCTGCACAATGAGACGCATCAGATAGCAGCTATCACACGCATTTTGTTTGGTCATTTAGCAGACACTCTTATCCAGAGAGACTTACAGGAGCAATTAGGTTTAAGTGCCTTGCTCAAGGTCACATCAACAGATTTTCCACACAGTCTTAACCGCTAAGCTACCTGCCGCTCCACACACACGTGCACGCACACGCACGCACACACACACACGTTCTCATCACAGTTGTCGCTTCATTAGTTTGGTCGCGGTGAGGGAAGCTGAAGGCAACCTGATCTTTAGAGAGAGAGAGAGAGAGAGAGGCAGAAAGATGTGTGTGAAATGTAGTCCATTAGCAGCACTGCCATGGCTAACTCTATGTGCAGCCACCATTAGGCTTCTTTCATTCCTCTCTTTCTATTAATGAACGATGGAACAGAGAGAGAGAGAGGGGGGACTAGAGAACAAATAAAGAGAGAGTTGAAGGAGTGGTACAGAGAGGTAAAGTAGCAGAGGGATCAAGCCAAATTGACCTCTTCTAATGTATTTCTACATCCATCTGTGTTGTTTCAGATTGAGCTACTAATTGGAATATTACTTCACTTTCTCTGTCACTTCTTTCACACTTCAAGGACTGTGCTCCTTCAGATGAACCGAACAACAATATGTGCTGTGGAATCTGGGTCCAAAAGTTCTCCTCGCTGTAGCAGCAACGCACACACACACATCCATTCCTTCGTAGCATTGAGTTCCCTGCCCCATGCCGAGAAGAGCAAGAAGGTGTGTCTCCTTTCACCCAGACAGAGCGAGATGGAGGAACAGGGGATGACTGGGCGGATGGGTGGTGGGGTGTAGGAAGACGAGAAGGAGTGGAGGCAGAACGGGAGAAGTTGAGCGAGGAAGAGGTGGAGAAGGAGGAGGAGGAGGATGAGGAAGGAGGGTTATATCCAGCCAGTCACCCCTATAGTTTCTCTCAGTCATGTTAACTCCCTGTGACTACATCTCTTCTATCAGCACTGAGTCCTTCAGTCAGGTGTGTGTGGTCTCAGAAGTCCAATGTGTATGACAGTCCAATAACACAGCTAACCCAGGTCTGTCAATGTGTCATTAACCATGTCCTCAACGTTCCCCCGGCATTAACCCTCCGCTCAAAATGTCTGTCAACACATTTCCTACACAATTCCCAGGGAGATCGTTCAAGATTGATGTCGAAATTGGACGTCTATCCATGTCCTGAAGACGTCGGGAAATGCCAACAGTGAGCGCTATTACCATCAAGTAGGCTTGGGTTTTGCGAAGGCATAGTGGACTTGGTGGTGGCTGGGTTATCCCATGACTTGGACACTGGTTTTAATCCTAACTCCAACCTTAACCCTTACCTCTACCATTCAGGAGTGCCTAAATGTTTTAACCCTATCCCAAACGTTTACCTTCACCATTCAGAATTAGTGCCTAAACTTAACCCTTAACATTGAATTTTGACATTTGGAGAATTGGAACGATACATAGCAGCAGGAGCAGCAAAAGCACTTTAAAATGTGACGTTTGGAAAACGTGGATGATTGTCTTAATTCTGCAGTGAGATTGTGAGAGCTAGTTGACATTTCCTATTCCTCTTCCTCTCTCTCCCACCCTCTCTTCCTCCTCTCTGCATATTCATCTCCCTCCGTCCAAGTCCCTCCCATCTTTGACTCTTCCTCTATCCCTCTTTCTTCCACTCTCTGTCTGTGAACATTAGGGGGTTGAATCATGACAGCCCTTTTGATCCCGTCTCAGAGGCTGTTGGAGCCAGAGAGAAAAGAACCAGAGAGAAAAGAACATGAAGGAAAGGGACTAAAGGAGAGGAACGTAACTTAGGTGCACCGTTCCCATTGGTCTTTGATAGCTTCACATGTCTGGTTTTGGCTGTGTAACTGGCTGTGTAGCTGTGTATCCCTTTAGTGACTTCTCCTTCTCTGTCTTCCCTTGCTCTCTGTCTCCCCCTTACCTTCTAGCACTCATATTCCTCCTACCTGAGTCTGTCTCTCTCTTCCCCATCCCCCCCTCCTCCTCCTATCTCTTTCTTTCCTGTCAAAGGCCTGTCAGTGGCAGATGCTAGTCTGTTCCCTCAAGGCAGCCAGCAGAAAACCGTTGACTTGACACTTTGCTGTCAGAGAGTTGTGGGAGTTGTGGAAACTGCTGTTCTGACCCTATCTCTCTCTCTCTCTCTCTCTCTCTCTCTCTCTCTCTCTCTCTCTCTCTCTCTCTCTCCCTCTCTACCACACCTGCTGTCTCAACTTCTGAATGCTCGGCTATGAAAAGCCAACTGACATTTACTCTTGAGGTGTTGACCTGTTGCACCCTCTAACTCAAACCACTGTGATTATTATTTGACCCTGATCATCATCTATGAACATTTGAACATCTTGAAGAATGATCTGGACTTAAAAGGAAAACTCCACTCAAAAATATTTTGGTATTTGTTTCATTAGTCCCATGATGATAAATACCGAACAAAAACATAAACACATGTACAGTTTTGGTCCAATGTTTCATGAGCTGAAATAAAAGATCCCAGAAATGTTCCATACGCACAAAAAGCTTATTTCTCTGAAATGTTGTGCACAAATTTGTTTACATCCCTGTTAGTGAGCATTTATCCTTTGTCAAGATAATCCATCTACCTGACAAGTGTGGCATATCAAGAAGCTGATTAAATGTTCAGTTTTGTCACACAACATAATGCCACAGCATACAATTGGCATGCTGAATGCAGGAATGTTCACCAAAGCTGTTGCCAGAGAATTCTCTACCATAAGCCGCCTCCAGCGTTGTTTTAGATCATTTGACAGTACGTCCAATGGCCTCACAACTGCAGACCATGTGTAACCACGCCAGCCAGGACCTCCACATCTGGCTTCTTGACCTGCGGGATCGTCTGAGACCAGCCACCCGGACAGCTGATGAAAATGTGGGTTTGCACAACCGAAGAATTTCTGCACAAACTGTCAGAAAGCGTCTCAGGGAAGCTCATCTGCGTGCTCGTCATCCTCATCAGGGTCTTGACATGTTCTGCGTAACTGACTTCAGTGGGCAAATGGGCACCTTCGTTGACCACTGGCACACTGGAGAAGTCTGCTCTTCACTGAGGAATCTCAGTTTCAACTGTACCAGGCAGATGGCAGACATGTGTTTGAGCAGTTTGCTGAAGTCAGCATTGTGAACACAGTGCCCCATGGTGGCGGTGGGGTTATGGTATGGGCAGGCAAGCACAATTGTATTTTATTGATGGTGATTTCAATTAACAATTAAATAGACAATTAAAATACCTGACAGGAAACACATTTAACATTCACCCCCCACCATCACCTCATGATTCAGCATGATAATGCACAGCCCCATGTCGCAAGGAACTGTACACAATTCCTGGAAGCTGAAAATGTCCCAGTTCTTCCATGGCCTGCATACTCACCAGACATGTCACCCATTGAGCATGTTTGGGATCCTCTGGATCAATGTGTATGACAGCGTGTTCCAGTTCCCGCCAATATTCAGCAACTTCCCACAGTCATTGAAGAGGAGCGGGACAACAGTCCATAGGCCACAATCAACAGCCTAATGAACTCTATGCGATGGAGATGTGTATGAGGCAAATGGTGGTCATCCCAGGTACTGACTGGTGCTCCTGGTGACCCGTGCCCCTATCTAGATGCTGCGTTTTGCATCATATGAGGCAAAATGCATCATACCAACTATATTTTTGTATTTTGAAGGTTATATATCTTGAAAACCTGATTGATGACATGCTAAACATGTTAGGACTATATCAACAATGGACTGATGTGGGTGGAATTGTCCTTTAATGGCCATATACTTTTATAATCTCCACCCAGCACAGCCAGACGAAGACTGGCCCTCAGAGCCTGGTTCCTCTCCACCCAGCACAGCCAGAAGAAGACTGGCCCTCAGAGCCTGGTTCCTCTCCACCCAGCACAGCCAGAAGAAGACTGGCCTTCAGAGCCTGGTTCCTCACCACCCAGCACAGCCAGAAGAAGACTGGCCCTCAGAGCCTGGTTCCTCTCCACCCAGCACAGCCAGAAGACTGGCCCTCAGAGCCTGGTTCCTCTCCACCCAGCACAGCCAGATGAAAGACTGGCCCTCAGAGCCTGGTTCCTCTCTATCCAGCACAGCCAGAAGAAGACTGGCCCTCAGAGCCTGGTTCCTCTCTACCCAGCACAGCCAGAAGAAGACTGGCCCTCAGAGCCTGGTTCCTCTCCACCCAGCACAGCCAGAAGAAGACTGGCCCTCAGAGCCTGGTTCCTCTCTACCCATCACAGCCAGAAGAAGACTGGCCCTCAGAGCCTGGTTCCTCTCTACCCAGCACAGCCAGAAGAAGACTGGCCCTCAGAGCCTGGTTCCTCTCTAGGTTTCTTCCTAGGTTCCTGCCTTTCTATGGACTTTTTCCACTTTGCGGTTTTAGGTTGGGTTTCTTTATAAGCACTTTGTGATAACTGCTGATGTAAAAAAGGTTGTAAGTCGCTCTGGATAAGAGCGTCTGCTAAATGACTTAAATGTAAATGTAATGTAAATTTGATAGTGTGTGTGTGTGTGTGTGTGTGTGTGTGTGTGTGTGTGTGTGTGTGTGTGTGTGTGTGTGTGTGTGTGTGTGTGTGTGTGTGTGTGTGTGTGTGTGTGTGTGTGTGTGTGTGTGTGTACTGTAAACAGACATCCCATTAGCCAGCTGACAAGCAGTTCTCTGTCTAGTCTCGTTGTGGTCCAGTATTTTTCTCTAAATTGTGTGGCAGAGGATATACTCTGTCTGTACGTCACAAACATTTCTAAATGTTTTTCTTCACACTGGACTTACAGTGAGTATTTCCACTGGAGGATGTTGAATGAAGCCAGTCCATAAACTATTTAATACTCACTTTTCCATACTACGTTCTCTTTTCATTCTCACATTATATATGCAGCAAAATAATCAAGGCTTAGTTTTATCAGGCACACACACCCGCACACATATGCATGAACACACACAGTGTGAACACACACATTGAACAACACACACACACACACACACATACATACACACATTCTCCAGCGCATCAGTAAATAAATAGATTTGTGTGAAATTCCCCTGATATGGCTGGCCTCTCAGGCTGATGAGAAAAAATGCCTGAGTAATTTTGGAGAAATGATTTTTCACAGTGCAATGAAAATATCGATATATGGGATAAATTCCCATTTCCACGGTGTCTCCCTCTCATAGGCTAGTGAGTGTGTTTGTTGACTAAAACCCATACGATATACCCTATGGTCTCCTGGTGTGTGTGTGTGTGTGTGTGTGTGTGTGTGTGTGTGTGTGTGTGTGTGTGTGTGTGTGTGTGTGTGTGTGTGTGTGTGTGTGTGTGTGTGTGTGTTTCTGTTCGTCTTTATGTGTGCACATGTTCAATATAATTTAATCCAATAATCCACAAACCAATATACAATTATTGGATTGACATAAATGTTAATTACGCTCCGATATACTCTAGAAAAAACACTAATCCACAAAGTTGGGAGAAATATAAGTGTTTATTTGTATAGCTATCTTGTTTCTATATTTTCCGTAATGAGAGCTGTGTATAATCTTCTGGTATTTCCCCGACCTTCAGCAGGCATACAGAATATTGAAATACTGTTTGGGAGGCTTACCCCAGTCAGACTAGGTTTGTTTTTGAAAGTAGAGTCATCATAAAATTCCTTGAAATGCATGTGTCCCCTCTTATTGAAGCCACGGATATTCAAGGCCGACCGCAGTATTGCAGGCGTTGTGACCAGAAAACAGTATCCCCCATTATAGTGAATGGAAAATGTTTTCATCTTTGTGGTCATTCTTCATGTAAATATATATATACTTTTTTAAGGCAATCATTGTACCAATAATTGCTTCTAATACACCAGATGTATGTACTTAGTTATAAAAACTCAACCTGAGTTACTCAATGAGAGGGGGCAGCACTGAGCAGGCCTGCAACGTCACTGCTCGTTGTCTAATTCCATTTGACGCCAAGGATCCACCCCTTTTTTTCAACGTTTGCCTAGGACCTAAAATGACATACCCAAATCTAACTGCCTGTAGCTCAGGACCTAAAATGACATACCCAAATCTAACTGCCTGTAGCTCAGGACCTAAAATGACATACCCAAATCTAACTGCCTGTAGCTCAGGACCTAAAATGACATACCCAAATCTAACTGCCTGTAGCTCAGGACCTGAAATGACATACCCAAATCTAACTGCCTGTAGCTCAGGACCTAAAATGACATACCCACATCTAACTGCCTGTAGCTCAGGACCTAAAATGACATACCCAAATCTAACTGCCTGTAGCTCAGGACCTAAAATGACATACCCAAATCTAACTGCCTGTAGCTCAGGACCTAAAATGACATACCCAAATCTAACTGCCTGTAGCTCAGGACCTAAAATGACATACCCAAATCTAACTGCCTGTAGCTCAGGACCTGAAATGACATACCCAAATCTAACTGCCTGTAGCTCAGGACCTAAAATGACATACCCAAATCTAACTGCCTGTAGCTCAGGACCTGAAGCAAGGAGATGCATGTTCTTGATACCATTTGAAAGGAAACACTTTGAAATTTGTGGAAATGTGAAATGAATGTAGGAGGGAATAACACATTCGATCTGGTAAAAGATTATACAAAGAAAACCATCATCTTTGTGCCACCATCTTTGAAATGCAAGAGGAAGGCCATAATGTATTACTCCAGCCCAGGCGCAATTTATATTTTGGCCAGAGCAGTGTATGTGCAAAGCTTTAGATAGATTCTGTTCAAAATGTATCAAGACTGCTCAAATGTGCCTAATTGGTTTATTAATACATTTTCAAGTTCATAACTGTGCACTCTCCTCAAACAATAGCATGGTATTCGTTCACTGTAATAGCTACTGTAAATTGGGCCGTGCAGTTAGATGAACAAGAATTTAAGTTTTCTGCCAATATCAGATATATCTATGTCCTGGGAAATGTTCTTGTTACTTACAATCTCATGCTAATCGCATTAGCCTACGTTAGCTCAACTGTCCCGCGGGGGACCCACCGAGGCACACACATAGCATTACTGTACGCACGCACAGATAAACACATACAGTCACACACACACTTAGTATCTGTCACAGATAAACACATACAGACACACACACACTTAGTATCTGTCACAGATAAACACATACAGACACACACACACACACACACACTTAGTATCTGTCACAGATAAACACATACAGACACACACACACACACACACTTAGTATCTGTCACAGATAAACACATACAGACACACACACACACACACACTTAGTATCTGTCACAGATAAACACATACAGACACACACACACTTAGTATCTGTCAAGTGTTGAGATTCTGTTGCCTAAATACATCATGTAGTGTAATAGAAACAGTATCACTAGTTAAAACTGCAAATCTACATACTGTTCCAGCTCACAAAATAAACTCTTCCAATTTATTTTGAAATATAATTGCCTTTCTGAGTCGCACTGCTTGTTAAAATAGATTGCAGCCTCAGAAAGGCGCGAGTCAATCAATCTTGTTGTATTTACTGAAGGCGAGAAACAATATACACATTTTAAAGGATTTGAAATGGAATGGGTTCTTAGAGCAACTAGATATTGAGTTATCTCGCTGCCCACACACCTTGGATAAACACAGATTATAACAGACTGCTTTTTTAACATTTCATTACCTTGAATTAGAGCATGTACAGTAATACTGGTGTAACCAATATTACAGTTAAAATACAAAATATAACCTGCTCCATCAAAATGAATCTCTTCTTGTCATGACAATATTGCGTATTTCCCTGGTAATAACAACCTTAGGCCACCTCTATAATTTGATATAAAGGACAGAAAACAAACTTCAAAGACTCAATATACCTCTGGAAGTTACACCCTCTCATAAATAAACTCACCCCAGAGGTCCCAATAACATCCCGGCTGTAATTTCAAAATACGTTGGCCTGGCCTGTCTTTCTCTTCTTAAATTCAATTGATTTATCTCTGCGGGGGAAACACTGAATGTGCATTTCACCCTGTGGGAACTGCACATTTCTTTTCATGCTAACTTAATCAGAGCGTAGCTTATCTAGATAGGGTTATAATTGTCAGTCTAGATAGTGCAACAATACTCGGTCTAGTCTAGTCTCTATCTATTTTTGGTTTCTTTTGTAGCGATAGATAAAGTGAATTGTAGCTTTGTCGTCTCTTAGAAGGCGAAGACTTCTCTCCGATCTGTCTTTAGAATGGAGTCACGGTGTCTGTTTTATCTCTAACATGGCATCTTTGAGACGGTCGTTGTGTGCTTTCACTAATTAGGAACCTTATTAAAGGAAACCCCTGGAGCGTAGAAGCTATTGAACGTCACACAAACAGGAAATAAATATAGCTATCTGTCCTTCTCTAATCGCAGCTGAATGGGACGTGTCACCTTGAAGCCTGTCTATAATGCAGTTGAGTTAATCAGTTATAATCAGATCTAACTAAATAACGTGTAGGCCAGGGGTGACCAATACTCCCCCTGGAGAGATATTGGGGGTACAGCTTTTTGCTCAAACCTCATTGTAACACACCTGATTCAGCTAATCAAGGGCCTGGTGAGCAGCTAATTAGTAGAAAGGTGGCATGCAGCGCTTTAGTATCCTTAGTTACGAGCTTAATGTCTTCAGATCTATATACGGTGTCTTCTGTATTGCTTGGTAACCTAACCTCATTACAGAGCTGTTGGTAGACACTGCAGAAACATTACTAAGGTTCCATACACATTCAAAATGGTCAAATTGTTTTAGAACTAAAGATCTGTACCAAGTGTCAGTTATTCATCTACATTCTCTTAGGGAATCTGGACACGTCTGGTATGTTCCCCCATTCTCACTCCGTTGTGGCGGGTTGTGGCGGTTCTAAACCTCTCACCAGGAGCGGTTTTCCAGTGACAGATGTTTTATGGTCGGAATGTGATCCACATACACACAGACAGATGAGGGAATGACATTCCAAAAATATGTCATTGCCATACCAATCTAGCTGACGTTCCAGTTTTCTATGCAGACGACATGCTGGGGATTGTAATGAGACGTTTATCATTGGGCAGATTAGAGCACTGTCAGTCAGACCTGTATACTGTATATATAGCGAAGACATGCAGCCGTAGTGTAGTGCCCTTTTATCTGGGATTGATTGAATTAAACCTCAGACATGCTCTCTAACATGCTCTTCATCCAGAGGCCCTGCACTGCGGCTTGAACCTATGTAATCTCTCGGACAGATTACGTAAACATAATCTGACCAAATTACGCAAGATTTTAGTTGTGGGTTAACGGAGCTTAGACCCTGTGCTCTGAACTGTGTGTGATGTGCTGTTTAGGGCTGATTGACAACTGAGCAGAAGGCAGGTCCAAAAATGCCATATGTGATCGGTATGATCGGTGTGGATAATTATCATCCCAGCTCTAATATAGACTGGTACAGCACAGTACAGCACAGTAAGTACAGTTATATCCAGGTACACATTTTATATCATGCTGGGAAGACGGAGCATTGATGGGACCCCAGGACTGAGGACACCTGCATTATTAATGTCATCAACAGATAGCTCGGAACTGAAGGAAACTGTGCTGTGCATATAGTGACAGTGCCAAGTCATCAGAGTGGCTGTAGTTTTAAGAGCATGCTTGTAATGGTGCTCAGAGCTACTCTTGGGAGATGGTAGACATTTCCCATCGCTACTTTTCTAGATTTTCTGTTAACACTGATCATGGCTCATTCATCCGTTTGAAATTTGCTTTGTAGGTGGCTTTAGGTGGTTTGTTTGCTTGTGTGTTGCACAGGGCATGTAAGTTGTGTTTCTGCCAACGAGGCAGACGTCATGAACAGATTTCCTTGTGGCAATGTGATCATTTGGGACATGTTTCATGAAATATGATTGTACACAAAATGATGCATGTGTACAGACATTACTAATGTACAAAACAAGACCAAAACTATGTGGACACCTGCTTGTCGAACATCTCATTCCAAAACCATGGGTATTAATATGGAGTTTGTCCCTCCCTTTGCTGCTATAACAGCCTTCACTCTTCTGGGGAGGCTTTCCACTAGATGTTGGAACATTGCTGCAGGGACTTGCTTCCATTCAGCTAAAAGAGCATTAGTGAGGTCGGGCACTGATGTTGGGCGGTTAGGCCTGGCTCTCAGTCGCCGTTCCAATTCATCCCGAAGGCGTTCAATGGGTTTGAGGTGCAGACCAGTCAAGTTTGTCCACACCTGTTTCTGTATGGATCTGGCTTTGTGCCCAGGGGGCATTGTCATGTTGAAACAGGAAAGAACCTTCCCCAAACTATTGCCACAAAGTTGGAAGCACAGAATCGTCTAGAATGTCACTGTATGCTGTAACGTTCAGATTTCCCTTCACTGGAACTCAGGGGCCTAGCCCGAAATATGAAAAATAGGCACAGACCAATATTTCTCCTCTACCTAACATTACAGTTGGCTCTATGCATTCGGGTAGGTAGCATTCTCCTGGCATTCGCTAAACCCAGATTTGTCCATCGGACTGCCAGATGGTGAAGCGTGATTAATCACTCCAGAGAACGCGTTTCCACTGCTCCAGAGTCCAATGGTGGCACATGGTGATCTTAGGCTTGTGTGCGGCTGCTCAGCCACGGAAACCCATTTCATGAAGCTGTCACCTAACAGTTATTGTGCTGACGTTTCCACTTCACAATAACAGCACTTACAGTTGACAGGAGCAGCCTTGAAAGGACCAACTGACTGTGGGAAAGATGGCATCCTGTGATGGTGCCACGTTGTAAGTCAGTGAGCTCTTCGGTAAGGCCAATCTACTGACAATGTTTGTCTATGGAGATTGCATGGCTGTGTGCTATATTTAATACACCTATCAGCAACGGATGTGGCTGAAATTGCCGAATCCCCTTTTTGTATATACAGTGTATATGACTGTAGTTGTGTGAGCACTACTCATGATATGTAATTAATTTGAGGTCATGAACCAATAGAGTTCACATAATACCAGATATATTTTATTTATTCGATACTGTGTGCTTGATAACCTCCATCTACAAGTGTTAAGTCTCTATTGTACTCTGTGAGATGTGTTGTTCAGAACATTCTGTAACACCACTAATGTAATGTCAATGTCTGGATCTCATGACTAGCCTGTGTTCCTGAGCAGTAGTCTGTAACAGCAGTCTGTGTCTCTGAGCAGGAGTGGGTCTTCTGTTGCAGTACAAACTCTCCATGCTCAGAACTCAGTGTTCACTGGTGACGTGAGACACGTGGGATTTGACCCAGCCCAGGTGTCTATTAGAGCAGTGGGATACCAGGTGCATTCCATTCATCTCCCTCTCGCTCTCTCTCTCTCTCTCTCTCTCTCTCTCTCTCTCTCTCTCTCTCTCTCTCTCTCTCTCTCTCTCTCTCTGTCTCTGTCACTCTATCTCTCTCACTCTTCTCTCTCGCTCTCTTTTTCTCTCTCTCTCTCTCTCTCTTTCTCTCTCTCTCTCTCTCTCTCTCTCTCTCTCTCTCTCTCTCTCTCTCTCTCTCTCTCTGTCTCTGTCTCTGTCTCTGTCACTCTCTATCTCTCACTCTTCTCTCTCGCTTTCTTTTTGGAGGAGACTCCATCTGCAGTACTGAGCCCCTGTGGTGCCATCAATCACACACAGACATGTCTGCAAACCACACATGCACACACACGTACGTGCACTCACACGCAAGCAAACACACTTAAGTACACACACACATCAGATAACAATGGGGAATTCATTATTTCCAAATATGTCGACCTGATTTAAATTTAAACCCTCCTCACCAGATCTCCTCCACCTCTAGGGATGTCTAGCCAATTACATTGAGCAAAGCAGAGCAGCATATAAACCTGGTTATGGTAATAAGGTCAAGGAATAAGCAATAAGCACCAGGTAGACTAGCCAAAAGAGCCCAACTAGAATATAGATTATCCCAAAATGATGAATGATAAATCGAGAATATTGAAATACGGCTAGTTTTTAATTTAACTGCCCTTTTCTGAAGCATGCTAAGCTATTTAATGCTATGAAAATGCGATAAAAGCACCAGGAATGGACGGCTTTCCCATAGAATTCTATTTAACATTTTGGGACAAATCTGAAATAATACATTTAATACAAATATTATATTAATGTCCTAAACCAAAAATATACACAAATATTATATTAATGTCCTAAACCAAAAATATACACAAATATTATATTAATGTCCTAAACCAAAAATATACACAAATATTATATTAATGTCCTAAACCAAAAATATACACAAATATTATATTAATGTCCTAAACCAAAAATATACACAAATATTATATTAATGTCCTAAACCACAAATATACACAAATATTATATTAATGTCCTAAAGCAAAAATATACACAAATATTATATTAATGTCCTAAACCAAAAATATACACAAATATTATATTAATGTCCTAAACCAAAAATATACACAAATAATATATTATCTATGAAATTGCTTCAGAAAGGGGCACAAGACAGGGATGTCCTCTTTCTCCCCTCCTGTTTGCACTGGTAATTGAACCGCTTGCAGAAAGAATTAGACAGGACCCATGACTCTGTAACGGCATTCTTCCGTAGCGAGAATGATCGGAGGACCAATGCGCAGCGTGGTAAGTGTACATAACATTTATTTTAAGACATAAACTGAACACTATGAAATACAAAACAATAAACATGAACATGACTGAAACCGAAACAGTACAGTGTGGAAACAAACACCCACAAACCAAAAGAGAAACCCAGGCTACCTACGTATGATTCTCAATCAGAGACAACTAACGACACCTGCCTCTGATTGAGAACCATACCAGGCCGAACACAAAAACCAACATAGAAAAACAAACATAGACTGCCCACCCCAACTCATGCCCTGACCATACTAAAACAAAGAATAAAATAACATAACTATGGTCAGAACGTGACAGACTCATGATCTACAGCAATTCTTTAAGTGGCCCACAAAAAATATATAATACTTCAGATGCTTAAGTGACAACAAACAACTAGTATATAAAGACAACTTTATCACATTACTCAACTATATGAACCATGTCTAATTAAATGGAATAATCTTCCCATAAATCTTACTGGTAGAATAAACCTCTTCAGAATGGCATGGCTTCCATAGTTTTTATATTTATTCTCGGTAGTACCAATTACTCCACCGAAGACATTCTTTAAAACAGTATACTCAGTCATAACAGACTTTACATGGGCAAATAGAACTCATAGAATAAAAAGAAAAGTTTTACATCTTCCTAAGTCTGAGGTGGTTTCAACCTTCCAGACTTGGAATTGTATCAACTCACCACCCAGGGCTTTTACTTGCGACATATAGTTAAATGCACTAAAGAGGAACAAAGGGTATGTTTGATCTGTCTATCTGCATATTTCAAGACATTGCATATGAAGGTGTGGTGAAATACCCAAAAGGGGGACCATACTTTTCTTGTCAATTTTTTTTATATTGAATTATACTTAAAAACTGTAAATCAAATGATCCTCCATCACTACAGCAGTGGATGAATCAAATGTAATGTTATTTAAATATTGAAAATGTCTGGATTATGGAGAAAATAGAAAAGTGCAATTTGACACCATATGGCATAGAGTGATACAAGCACTGGAAAGTTCCAGGGGATGAAGGATGAGGGGAGTGGGGTTGTGGTTGTGAGACATACACTACACCAAAAGTATGTGGATGCCTGCTCACTGAACATCTCATTTCCAAATCATGGGTATTAATATGGAGCTGCTATAACAGCCACCACTCTTCTGGGAAGGCTTTCCACTACATGTTGGAACATGGCTCATACTTAAGAGCTCAGTGAATTTCAACGTGGCACCGCAACGTCAGCACAAGAACTGTTCGTCGGGAGCTCCATTAAATGGGTTTCCATGGCCGTGCAGCCACATACAAGACTAAGATCACCATGCGCAATGCCAAGCATCGGCTGGAGTGGTGTAAAGCTCGACCGCCATTGGACTCTGAAGCAGTAGAAATGTGTTCTCTGGAGTGATAAATCATGGTTCACCTTCTGGCCTACCGATGGACGAATCTGGGTTTGGCGGATGCCAGGAGAATGCTACCTGCCCGAATGCATAGTGCCAACTGTAAAGTTTGGTGGCTGGGGAATAATGGTCTGGGGTTGTTTTTCATGGTTTGGGCCAGGACCCTTAGTTCAAGTGAAGGGAAATCTTAACGCTACAGCATACAATGACATTCTACACAATTCTGTGCTTCCAAATTTGTGGCTATAGTATGGGAAAGGCCCTGTCCTGTTTCAGCATGACAGTGTCCCGGTGCACAAAACAAGGTCCATACAGACATTTCCGTCAAGATCGGTGTGGAAGAAATTGACTAGCTTGCACAAAGCCCTGACCTCAACCCAATCGAACACCTTTGAGATTCATTGGAATGCCGACTGCATGCCAGGCCTAATCACCAAAAATCAGTGCCCGACCTCACTAATGCGCTTGTGGCTGAATGGAAGCAAGTCCCCGCAGCATTCTACTGCCAATGTTTGTCTATGGAGATTGCGTGGCTGTGTGCTCAATTTTATACACCTGTCAGCAACGGGTGTGGCTGAAGTAGCAGAGTCCACTAATTTGAAGGGGTGTCCATATACTTATGTATATGTAGTTTAGGTGTTGTGTATGGCTGTGGTGGGAACATGTGGGTCTGTGCGGGTGTGATGTTATTGATGTTTGTTGAAATTTGTGTTTGTCTGTTGATTTATTTTGTTTATGTATGTTTTTTATTGTTTAAAAAAAAGAGCGTTGAGGTGAGTAGTTTCCGGAAATGTTGTCCAATCCAGTGGGTTGCTTTAGCATTAGCTAGCCTAGCATGCTGAAGAAAAGGGCAGTTAGATTCAAAACAAGCACTATTTAAATATTCTTGATTCATCATTCATCAGTTTGAAATAATTAGGATTACATCTCCCATCGCTGGATTGAGGTCATTTTTCCATGCCATATTTCATGTGACTCCGCGTTGTCCACTTTCTGGCATAGCACCGTTACGACTAGAGAGAGGTAATGAAGTAATGAACAGGTTAGTTTGGCTACAGGTAGACATTTCCCTTAGGCACAGGTTAAATCCCAGTCATCCTGACCTTAACCAAAATCAGGGAAAATGCTGAACAGACTTTAGATCAGTGTTTATGGGGATGTATAGTCCTAATCTGACCTATTAGTAGTAAAAGCCTGGCACGTTTGGACTGCCCAGGACTCTGGTCTCATAGCAGGGAAGAGGTTTGAGTAAGGCCCAGGACTCTGGGTACAGAGCAGGGAAGAGGTTTGAGTAAGGCCCAGGACTCTGGGTACAGAGCAGGGTAGAGGTTTGAGTAAGGCCCAGGACACTGGGTACAGAGCAGGGTAGAGGTTTGAGTAAGGCCCAGGACTCTGGGTACATAGCAGGGAAGAGGTTTGAGTAAGGCCCAGGACTCTGGTCTCAGAGCAGGGAAGAGGTTTGAGTAAGGCCCAAGGACTCTGGGTACAGAGCATGGTAGAGGTTTGAGTAAGACCCAGGACTCTGGTCTCAGAGCAGGGAAGAGGTTTGAGTAAGGCCCAGGACTCTGGGTACAGAGCAGGGAAGAGGTTTGAGTAAGGCCCAGGACTCTGGGTACAGAGCAGGGTAGAGGTTTGAGTAAGGCCCAGGACACTGGGTACAGAGCAGGGTAGAGGTTTGAGTAAGGCCTAGGACTCTGGGTACAGAGCAGGGTAGAGGTTTGAGTAAGGCCCAGGACTCTGGGTACAGAGCAGGGTAGAGGTTTGAGTAAGGCCCAGGACTCTGGGTACAGAGCATGGTAGAGGTTTGAGTAAGGCCCAGGACTCTGGTCTCAGAGCAGGGAAGAGGTTTGAGTAAGGCCCAGGACCCTGGGTACAGAGCAGGGAAGAGGTTTGAGTAAGGCCCAGGACTCTGGGTACAGAGCAGGGTAGAGGTTTGAGTAAGGCCCAGGACTCTGGGTACAGAGCAGGGAAGAGGTTTGAGTAAGGCCCAGGACTCTGGTCTCAGAGCAGGGAAGAGGTTTGAGTAAGGCCCAAGGACTCTGGGTACAGAGCATGGTAGAGGTTTGAGTAAGACCCAGGACTCTGGTCTCAGAGCAGGGAAGAGGTTTGAGTAAGGCCCAGGACTCTGGGTACAGAGCAGGGAAGAGGTTTGAGTAAGGCCCAGGACTCTGGGTACAGAGCAGGGTAGAGGTTTGAGTAAGGCCCAGGACACTGGGTACAGAGCAGGGTAGAGGTTTGAGTAAGGCCTAGGACTCTGGGTACAGAGCAGGGTAGAGGTTTGAGTAAGGCCCAGGACTCTGGGTACAGAGCAGGGTAGAGGTTTGAGTAAGGCCCAGGACTCTGGGTACAGAGCAGGGTAGAGGTTTGAGTAAGGCCCAGGACTCTGGGTACAGAGCAGGGTAGAGGTTTGAGTAAGGCCCAGGACTCTGGGTACAGAGCAGGGAAGAGGTTTGAGTAAGGCCCAGGACTCTGGTCTCAGAGCAGGGAAGAGGTTTGAGTAAGGCCCAAGGACTCTGGGTACAGAGCATGGTAGAGGTTTGAGTAAGGCCCAGGACCCTGGTCTCAGAGCAGGGAAGAGGTTTGAGTAAGGCCCAGGACTCTGGGTACAGAGCAGGGAAGAGGTTTGAGTAAGGCCCAGGACTCTAGGTACAGAGCAGGGTAGAGGTTTGAGTAAGGCCCAGGACACTGGGTACAGAGCAGGGTAGAGGTTTGAGTAATGCCCAGGACTCTGGGTACAGAGCAGGGTAGAGGTTTGAGTAAGGCCCAGGACTCTGGGTACAGAGCAGGGTACAGGTTTGAGTAAGGCCATGAGATACAGCAGAGCATGTTCCCTTTAACAGTCTGTGTCCTCTCTCATCAATCTATCATCCACACACACACACACACACACACACACACACACACACACACACACACATATACTCCTTCGCTCTCCCGTCCCCATCTTAGGGTAATTATTGCCAGAGGCAGGTTGGCGTGGAGATGGATTGCCTCTGACGTCTGGTGAAAGTGAAAGAGAGGAGAGAGAATGCACCGCCGAGAAAGAGAGAGGAGAGAGGAGAGATTAAGAGGTAACACAGGGAGTGAGATGAGCGGAGGGAAATGGAAAAAGATAGACAGGGAGAGACAGAGGCCAGCTTGCTTTCTGCTCAATGTTTTAGTAACCATTAGTAAACACACACACACACACACTCACCTTATCAGCAACTTCGGCTATTCTCTTATTCTCAAAGTGGCTTTTTTTGGGGGGGGGGGGGTATTCTCTCTCTCACACACACCATCGTCCCCTTCTCTGCTGTTGTTAACCTGTGGGGGCCTCTACTACACTGGGATGGAGAACACTGATCTCACTAGGGGGCTCTGAGATGAAGGTAGCAAATAGACTTCACCCCTTAATTACTGCTGGACCTGCCCGTTGTGTTTGTGTGTGTGTGTGTGTTTCTCCCCTTAATTACTGCTGGACCTGCCCGTTGTGTGTGTGTTTCACCCCTTAATTACTGCTGGACCTGCCCGTTGTGTGTGTGTGTGTGTGTTTCACCCCTTAATTACTGCTGGACCTACCCGTTGTGTGTGCATTTCACCCCTTAATTACTGCTGGACCTGCCCGTTGTGTGTGCGTTTCACCCCTTAATTACTGCTGGACCTGCCCGTTGTGTGTGTGTTTCACTCCTTAATTACTGCTGGACCTGCCCGTTGTGTGTGTATGTGAGTTTCACTCCTTAATTACTGCTGGACCTGCCCGTTGTGTGTATGTGAGTTTCACTCCTTAATTACTGCTGGACCTGCCCGTTGTGTGTGTGTGTGTTTCACTCCTTAATTACTGCTGGACCTGCCTGTTGTGTGTGTGTGTGTTTCACTCCTTAATTACTGCTGGACCTGCCCGTGTGTGTGTGTGTTTCACCCTTAATTACTGCTGGACCTGCCCGTTGTGTGTGTGTTTTAATTACTGCTGGACCTGCCCGTTGTGTGTGTGTTTCACACCTTAATTACTGCTGGACCTGCCTGTTGTGTGTGTGTGTGTGTTTCACTCCTTAATTACTGCTGGACCTGCCCGTTGTGTGTGTGTTTCACTCCTTAATTACTGCTGGACCTGCCCGTTGTGTGTGTGTGTGTGTTTCACCCCTTAATTACTGCTGGACCTGCCTGTTGTGTGTGTGTTTCACCCCTTAATTACTGCTGGACCTGCCTGTTGTGTGTGTGTTTCACTCCTTAATTACTGCTGGACCTGCCTGTTGTGTGTGTGTTTCACCCCTTAATTACTGCTGGACCTGCCCGTTGTGTGTGTGTTTCACCCCTTAATTACTGCTGGACCTGCCCGTTGTGTGTGTATGTGAGTTTCACTCTTTAATTACTGCTGGACCTGCCCGTTGTGTGTATGTGAGTTTCACTCCTTAATTACTGCTGGACCTGCCCGTTGTGTGTATGTGAGTTTCACTCCTTAATTACTGCTGGACCTGCCCGTTGTGTGTGTATGTGAGTTTCACTCCTTAATTACTGCTGGACCTGCCCGTTGTGTGTGTGTGTGTGTGTGTTTCACCCCTTAATTACTGCTGGACCTACCCGTTGTGTGTTCGTTTCACCCCTTAATTACTGCTGGACCTGCCCGTTGTGTGTGCGTTTCACCCCTTAATTACTGCTGGACCTGCCCGTTGTGTGTGTGTTTCACTCCTTAATTACTGCTGGACCTGCCCGTTGTGTGTGTGTGTGAGTTTCACTCCTTAATTACTGCTGGACCTGCCCGTTGTGTGTATGTGAGTTTCACTCCTTAATTACTGCTGGACCTGCCCGTTGTGTGTGTGTGTGTTTCACTCCTTAATTACTGCTGGACCTGCCTGTTGTGTGTGTGTGTGTTTCACTCCTTAATTACTGCTGGACCTGCCCGTTGTGTGTGTGTGTGTTTCACTCCTTAATTACTGCTGGACCTGCCCGTTGTGTGTGTGTTTCACCCCTTAATTACTGCTGGACCTGCCCGTTGTGTGTGTGTTTCACACCTTAATTACTGCTGGACCTGCCCGTTGTGTGTGTGTGTGTTTCACTCCTTAATTACTGCTGGACCTGCCCGTTGTGTGTGTGTTTCACTCCTTAATTACTGCTGGACCTGCCCGTTGTGTGTGTGTGTGTGTTTCACCCCTTAATTACTGCTGGACCTGCCTGTTGTGTGTGTGTTTCACCCCTTAATTACTGCTGGACCTGCCTGTTGTGTGTGTGTTTCACTCCTTAATTACTGCTGGACCTGCCTGTTGTGTGTGTGTTTCACCCCTTAATTACTGCTGGACCTGCCCGTTGTGTGTGTGTTTCACCCTTAATTACTGCTGGACCTGCCCGTTGTGTGTGTATGTGAGTTTCACTCTTTAATTACTGCTGGACCTGCCCGTTGTGTGTATGTGAGTTTCACTCCTTAATTACTGCTGGACCTGCCCGTTGTGTGTATGTGAGTTTCACTCCTTAATTACTGCTGGACCTGCCCGTTGTGTGTGTGTGTGTTTCACTCCTTAATTACTGCTGGACCTGCCCGTTGTGTGTGTGTGTTTCACCCCTTAATTACTGCTGGACCTGCCCGTTGTGTGTGTGTTTCACACCTTAATTACTGCTGGACCTGCCCGTTGTGTGTGTGTGTGTTTCACTCCTTAATTACTGCTGGACCTGCCCGTTGTGTGTGTGTTTCACTCCTTAATTACTGCTGGACCTGCCCGTTGTGTGTGTGTGTGTGTTTCACCCCTTAATTACTGCTGGACCTGCCTGTTGTGTGTGTGTTTCACCCCTTAATTACTGCTGGACCTGCCTGTTGTGTGTGTGTTTCACTCCTTAATTACTGCTGGACCTGCCTGTTGTGTGTGTGTTTCACCCCTTAATTACTGCTGGACCTGCCCGTTGTGTGTGTGTTTCACCCCTTAATTACTGCTGGACCTGCCCGTTGTGTGTGTATGTGAGTTTCACTCTTTAATTACTGCTGGACCTGCCCGTTGTGTGTATGTGAGTTTCACTCCTTAATTACTGCTGGACCTGCCCGTTGTGTGTATGTGAGTTTCACTCCTTAATTACTGCTGGACCTGCCCGTTGTGTGTGTGTGTGAGTTTCACTCCTTAATTACTGCTGGACCTGCCCGTTGTGTGTATGTGAGTTTCACTCCTTAATTACTGCTGGACCTGCCCGTTGTGTGTGTGTGTGTTTCACTCCTTAATTACTGCTGGACCTGCCCGTTGTGTGTATGTGAGTTTCACTCCTTAATTACTGCTGGACCTGCCCGTTGTGTGTATGTGAGTTTCACTCCTTAATTACTGCTGGACCTGCCCGTTGTGTGTGTATGTGAGTTTCACTCCTTAATTACTGCTGGACCTGCCCGTTGTGTGTGTATGTGAGTTTCACTCCTTAATTACTGCTGGACCTGCCCGTTGTGTGTGTGTGTGTTTCACTCCTTAATTACTGCTGGACCTGCCCGTTGTGTGTATGTGAGTTTCACTCCTTAATTACTGCTGGACCTGCCCGTTGTGTGTATGTGAGTTTCACTCCTTAATTACTGCTGGACCTGCCCGTTGTGTGTGTATGTGAGTTTCACTCCTTAATTACTGCTGGACCTGCCCGTTGTGTGTGTGTGTGTTTCACTCCTTAATTACTGCTGGACCTGCCCGTTGTGTGTATGTGAGTTTCACTCCTTAATTACTGCTGGACCTGCCCGTTGTGTGTATGTGAGTTTCACTCCTTAATTACTGCTGGACCTGCCCGTTGTGTGTATGTGAGTTTCACTCCTTAATTACTGCTGGACCTGCCCGTTGTGTGTGTATGTGAGTTTCACTCCTTAATTACTGCTGGACCTGCCCGTTGTGTGTGTATGTGAGTTTCACTCCTTAATTACTGCTGGACCTGCCCGTTGTGTGTATGTGAGTTTCACTCCTTAATTACTGCTGGACCTGCCCGTTGTGTGTATGTGAGTTTCACTCCTTAATTACTGCTGGACCTGCCCGTTGTGTGTGTGTGTGTTTCACTCCTTAATTACTGCTGGACCTGCCCGTTGTGTGTATGTGAGTTTCACTCCTTAATTACTGCTGGACCTGCCCGTTGTGTGTGTATGTGAGTTTCACTCCTTAATTACTGCTGGACCTGCCCGTTGTGTGTGTGTGTGTTTCACTCCTTAATTACTGCTGGACCTGCCCGTTGTGTGTATGTGAGTTTCACTCCTTAATTACTGCGGGACCTGCCCGTTGTGTGTGTGTGTGTTTCACTCCTTAATTACTGCTGGACCTGCCCGTTGTGTGTGTGTGTGTTTCACCCCTTAATTACTGCTGGACCTGCCCGTTGTGTGTGTGTGTGTTTCACTCCTTAATTACTGCTGGACCTGCCCGTTGTGTGTGTGTGTGTTTCACTCCTTAATTACTGCTGGACCTGCCCGTTGTGTGTGTGTGTGTGTGTGTGTGTGTGTGTGTGTGTGTGTGTGTGTGTGTGTGTGTGTGTGTGTGTGTGTGTGTGTGTGTGTGTGTGTGTGTGTGTGTGTGTGTGTGTGTGTGTGTGTTTCACTCCTTAATTACTGCTGGACCTGCCCGTTATGTGTACGTGAGTTTCACCCCTTAATTACTGCTGGACCTGCCCGTTGTGTGTGTGTGAGTTTCACTCCTTAAATACTAATGGACCTGCCTGTTGTGTGTGTGTTTCACTCCTTAATTACTGCTGGACCTGCCCGTTGTGTGTGTGTGTTTCACCCCTTAATTACTGCTGGACCTGCCCGTTGTGTGTGTGTTTCACCCTTAATTACTGCTGGACCTGCCTGTTGTGTGTGTGTTTCACCCCTTAATTACTGCTGGACCTGCCCGTTGTGTGTGTGTTTCACCCTTAATTACTGCTGGACCTGCCCGTTGTGTGTGTGTGTTTCACCCCTTAATTACTGCTGGACCTGCCTGTTGTGTGTGTGTTTCACCCCTTAATTACTGCTGGACCTGCCTGTTGTGTGTGTGTGTGTGTTTCACTCATTAATTACTGCTGGACCTGCCTGTTGTGTGTGTGTGTGTGTTTCACTCATTAATTACTGCTGGACCTGCCTGTTGTGTGTGTGTTTCACCCCTTAATTACTAATGGACCTGCCTGTTGTGTGTGTGTTTCACCCCTTAAATACTAATGGACCTGCCTGTTGTGTGTGTGTTTCACTCCTTAATTACTGCTGGACCTGTCTGTTGTGTGTGTGTTTCACTCCTTAATTACTGCTGGACCTGCCTGTTGTGTGTGTGTGTGTTTCACTCCTTAATTACTGCTGGACCTGCCTGTTGTGTGTGTGTGTGTGTTTCACTCCTTAATTACTGCTGGACCTGCCCGTTGTGTGTGTGTTTCAAGCCTTAATTACTGCTGGACCTGCCCGTTGTGTGTGTGTTTCAAGCCTTAACTACTGCTGGACCTGCCTGTTGTATGTGTGTGTGTGTTTCACCCCTTAATAATTACTGCTGGACCTGCCCGTTGTGTGTGTGTTTCACTCCTTAATTACTGCTGGACCTGCCTGTCGTGTGTGTGTTTCACCCCTTAAATACTAATGGACCTGCCTGTTGTGTGTGTGTTTCACCCCTTAATTACTGCTGGACCTGCCTGTTGTGTGTGTGTTTCACCCCTTAATTACTGCTGGACCTGCCTGTCGTGTGTGTGTTTCACCCCTTAAATACTAAT
>NC_068448.1:65104076-65109076 GCF_023373465.1 Oncorhynchus keta
TCATGTTGACCTGTGTTTATCATGTTGACCTATGCTTACCTATTTACATCATGTTGACCTGTGTTTATCATGTTGACCTATGCTTACCTATTTACATCATGTTGACCTGTGTTTATCATGTTGACCTATGCTTACCTATTTACATCATGTTGACTTGTGTTTACCTGTGTTTACATCATGTTTGCCTGTGTTTACCTGTTTAACATCATGTTGACCTGTTTTTACATCATGTTTACCTGTATTTACTTGTGGTTAGTTATGTTTACCTATTTACATCATGTTGACTTGTGTTTACCTGTGTTTACATCATGTTTGCCTGTGTTTACCTGTTTAACATCATGTTGACCTGTTTTTACATCATGTTGACCTGTGTTTATCATGTTGACCTGTGTTTACATCATGTTTACCTGTATTTACTTGTGGTTAGTTATGTTGACCTATTTATATCATGTTGACCTGTGTTTATCATGTTGACCTATGCTTACCTATTTATATCATGTTGACCTGTGTTTATCATGTTGACCTATGCTTACCTATTTACATCATGTTGACTTGTGTTTACCTGTGTTTACATCATGTTTGCCTGTGTTTACCTGTTTAACATCATGTTGACCTGTGTTTACATCATGTTGTCCTGTGTTTACATCATGTTTACCTGTATTTACTTGTGGTTAGTTATGTTGACCTATTTATATCATGTTGACCTGTGTTTATCATGTTGACCTATGCTTACCTATTTACATCATGTTGACTTGTGTTTACCTGTGTTTACATCATGTTTGCCTGTGTTTACCTGTTTAACATCATGTTGACCTGTTTTTACATCATGTTGACCTGTGTTTATCATGTTGACCTATGCTTACCTATTTACATCATGTTGACTTGTGTTTACCTGTGTTTACATCATGTTTGCCTGTGTTTACCTGTTTAACATCATGTTGTCCTGTGTTTACATCATGTTTACCTGTATTTACTTGTGGTTAGTTATGTTGACCTATTTATATCATGTTGACCTGTGTTTATCATGTTGACCTATGCTTACCTATTTACATCATGTTTGCCTGTGTTTACCTGTTTAACATCATGTTGTCCTGTGTTTACATCATGTTTACCTGTATTTACTTGTGGTTAGTTATGTTGACCTATTTACATCATGTTGACCTGTGTTTATCATGTTGACCTATGCTTACCTATTTACATCATGTTGACCTGTGTTTATCATGTTGACCTATGCTTACCTATTTATATCATGTTGACCTGTGTTTATCATGTTGACCTATGCTTACCTATTTACATCATGTTGACTTGTGTTTACCTGTGTTTACATCATGTTTGCCTGTGTTTACCTGTTTAACATCATGTTGACCTGTTTTTACATCATGTTTACCTGTATTTACTTGTGGTTAGTTATGTTGACCTATTTACATCATGTTGACCTGTGTTTATCATGTTGACCTATGCTTACCTATTTACATCATGTTGACCTGTTTTTACATCATGTTTACCTGTATTTACTTGTGGTTAGTTATGTTGACCTATTTATATCATGTTGACCTGTGTTTATCATGTTGACCTATGCTTACCTATTTATATCATGTTGACCTGTGTTTATCATGTTGACCTGTGTTTACCTATTTACATCATGTTGACCTGTGTTTATCATGTTGACCTATGCTTACCTATTTACATCATGTTGACCTGTGTTTATCATGTTGACCTATGCTTACCTATTTATATCATGTTGACCTGTGTTTATCATGTTGACCTGTGTTTACCTATTTACATCATGTTGACCTGTTTTTACATCATGTTTACCTGTATTTACTTGTGGTTAGTTATGTTGACCTATTTATATCATGTTGACCTGTGTTTATCATGTTGACCTATGCTTACCTATTTACATCATGTTGACCTGTGTTTATCATGTTGACCTATGCTTACCTATTTACATCATGTTGACTTGTGTTTACCTGTGTTTACATCATGTTTACCTGTGTTTATCATGTTGACCTGTGTTTATCATGTTGACCTATGCTTACCTATTTACATCATGTTGACCTGTGTTTATCATGTTGACCTATGCTTACCTATTTACATCATGTTGACTTGTGTTTACCTGTGTTTACATCATGTTTACCTGTGTTTACATCATGTTGACCTGTGTTTATCATGTTGACCTATGCTTACCTATTTACATCATGTTGACCTGTGTTTATCATGTTGACCTATGCTTACCTATTTACATCATGTTGACTTGTGTTTACCTGTGTTTACATCATGTTTACCTGTGTTTACATCATGTTGACCTGTTTTTACATCATGTTTACCTGTATTTACTTGTGGTTAGTTATGTTGACCTATTTATATCATGTTGACCTGTGTTTATCATGTTGACCTGTTTTTACATCATGTTTACCTGTATTTACTTGTGGTTAGTTATGTTGACCTATTTACATCATGTTGACCTGTGTTTATCATGTTGACCTATGCTTACCTATTTACATCATGTTGACCTGTGTTTATCATGTTGACCTATGCTTACCTATTTACATCATGTTGACTTGTGTTTACCTGTGTTTACATCATGTTTGCCTGTGTTTACCTGTTTAACATCATGTTGACCTGTTTTTACATCATGTTTACCTGTATTTACTTGTGGTTAGTTATGTTGACCTATTTACATCATGTTGACCTGTGTTTATCATGTTGACCTATGCTTACCTATTTACATCATGTTGACCTGTGTTTATCATGTTGACCTATGCTTACCTATTTACATCATGTTGACTTGTGTTTACCTGTGTTTACATCATGTTTGCCTGTGTTTACCTGTTTAACATCATGTTGACCTGTTTTTACATCATGTTTACCTGTATTTACTTGTGGTTAGTTATGTTGACCTATTTATATCATGTTGACCTGTGTTTATCATGTTGACCTATGCTTACCTATTTACATCATGTTGACCTGTGTTTACCTATTTACATCATGTTGACCTGTGTTTATCATGTTGACCTATGCTTACCTATTTACATCATGTTGACCTGTGTTTATCATGTTGACCTATGCTTACCTATTTACATCATGTTGACCTGTGTTTACATCATGTTGACCTGTGTTTATCATGTTGACCTATGCTTACCTATTTACATCATGTTGACCTGTGTTTATCATGTTGACCTATGCTTACCTATTTACATCATGTTGACTTGTGTTTACCTGTGTTTACATCATGTTTGCCTGTGTTTACCTGTTTAACATCATGTTGACCTGTTTTTACATCATGTTTACCTGTATTTACTTGTGGTTAGTTATGTTTACCTATTTACATCATGTTGACTTGTGTTTACCTGTGTTTACATTATGTTTGCCTGTGTTTACCTGTTTAACATCCTGTTGACCTGTGTTTACCTGTTTCCATCAAGTTTTTCCAACAATTGTTAGTCTGGTTCATCCTTGGGAGCAATTTCCAAACACCTGAAGATACCACGTTCATCTGTACAAACAATAGTACGCAAGTATAAACACCTTGGGACCACGCAGCCGTCACACCGCTCAGGAGGAGATGTCTCCTAGAGATGAACGTACTTTGGTGCGAAAAATGCAAATCAATCCCAGAACAACAGCAAAGGACCTTGTGAAGATGCTGGAGGAGACAGGTACAAAAGTATCTATATCCACAGTAAAACGAATCCTATATCGACAAAACCTGAAAGGCCACTCAGCAAGGAAGAAGCCACTGCTCCAAAACCGCCATAAAAAAAGCCAGACTACGGTTTACAACTGCACATGGAGACAAAGATCGTACTCTGGTCTGATCAAACAAAAATAGAACTGTTTGCCCATAATGAGAATCGCTATGTTTGTAGGAAAAAGGGGGAGGCTTGCAAGCCGAAGAACCTCATCCCAACCGTGAAGCACGGGAGTGGCAGCATCATGTTGTGGGGGTGCTTTGCTGAAGGAGGGACTGGTGCATTTCACAAAAAAGATGGCATCATGAGGGGGGAAAATTATGTGGATATATTGAAGCATCATCTCAAGACATCAGTCAGGAAGTTAAAGCTTGGTCGCAAATGGGTCTTCCAAATGGACAATGATCCCAAGCATACTTCCAAAGTTGTGGCAAAATGGCTTAAGGACAACAAAGTCAAGGTATTGGAGTGGCACCATGTCTGTCAGGAGGAATGGGCCAAAATTCACCCAACTTATTGTGGGAGGCTCGTGGAAGGCTACCCAAAACATTTGACCCAAGTTAAACCATTTAAAGGCAATGCTACCAAATACTAATTGAGTGTATGTAAACTTCTGACCCACTGGGAATGTGATGAAAGAAATAAAAGCTTAAATAAATAATTCTCTCTACTATTTTTCTGACATTTCACATTCTTAAAATAAAGTGGTGATCCTAACAGACCTAAAGCAGTGAATTATTACTAGGATTAAATGTCAGGAATTGTGAAAAACTGTGTAATCGTGAAAACTGTGTATGTGTAAAGTGTAAGGTGTATGTAAACTTCCGACTTTACCTGTTTACATCATGTTGACCTGCGTTTACCTGTTTACATCATGTTGACCTGCGTTTACCTGTTTACATCATGTTGACCTGCGTTTACCTGTTTACATCATGTTGACCTGCGTTTACCTGTTTACATCATGTTGACCTGCGTTTACCTGTTTACATCATGTTGACCTGCGTTTACCTGTTTACATCATGTTGACCTGCGTTTACCTGTTTACATCATGTTGACCTGCGTTTACCTGTTTACATCATGTTGACCTGCGTTTACCTGTTTACATCATGTTGACCTGCGTTTACCTGTTTACATCATGTTGACCTGCGTTTACCTGTTTACATCATGTTGACCTGCGTTTACCTGTTTACATCATGTTGACCTGCGTTTACCTGTTTACATCATGTTGACCTGCGTTTACCTGTTTCCTTAATGTTTACCTGTGTTCTTTTTACATTTTACATTTTTATTTCACCTTTATTTAACCAG
>NC_068448.1:65126576-65174076 GCF_023373465.1 Oncorhynchus keta
ACACACAGACACACACAGACACACAGAGACACACACAGAGACACACACAGACACACAGAGTAACACACACCAACACACAGAGACACACACAGACACACACAGACACGCAGAGACACAAACAGACAGAGACATACACACACAGACCCTCACAGACACACAGAGACACACACAGACACACAGAGACACACACAGAGACACACACAGACACACAGAGTAACACACACAGACACACAGAGACACACAAACACACAGAGACACACACAAACACACAGAGACACACACAGACACACACAGACACAAACAGACACACACAGAGACACACATCATTGTTCCACTTCTTCAGTAGCCGTTGCAGACACATTGGCAACTTTATCTTTGTATGTAGAGTGTCTCACAGTATCCCCCCCTCCCTGCAACCCTGCCTCTCTCTCCTCCCACCCTCTACAGTCTAGACCAATAACAGCCGTCATGTGAGACTAATTAACACTCCGTCCTGAGAGCGCACAGCAGTCAACTCCCTCCTCCCTCCCCATATTCCTCTGTCTTATCTCTGACTCACCCTTTTAACACCCTCCTCAGCTTGTCAGTGTCATACTGTCACTTCTCTTTGCTACATTTTCTCTCCCTTCTTTTTCTTCTGCTTTCTCTTATCTGATATTTTATTCTCTCTCCCTCACTCTCTCCCTCACTCTCACTCACTCTCCCCCTTACTCTTCCTCTCACTCACTCTCACTCCCTCACTCTCTTTCTTCCTTACTCTCTCTCTCCCTCACTCTCTCTCTCCCTTACTCTCACTCTCTCTATCTCTCTCACTCTCACTCCCTCGCTATCTCTCTCTCCCTCACTCTCTCTCTCTCTCTCTCTCACTCTCTCTCTCACTCTCTCTCCCTCGCTATCTCTCTCTCTCCCTCACTCTCTCCCTCACGATCTCTCTCCCTTACTCTCTCTCCCCATCTCGCTCACTCTCTCTCCCTTGCTATCTCCCTCTCACTCTCTCTCCCTCAATCTCTCTCACCCTTACGTTGTCTCTCCCTCTCTCTCTCTCTCTCTCTCTCTCTCTCTCTCTCTCTCTCTCTCTCTCTCTCTCTCTCTCTCTCTCTCTCTCTCTCTCTCTCTCACTCTCCTCTCTCTCTCTCTCTCTCTGTCTCTCTCTCTCTCTCGCTCCCTCACTCTCTCTCACCCTTACATTCTCTCTCCCTTACTCTCACTCTCTCTCTCTCACTACCTCGCTATCTCTCTTTCCCTCACACTCTCTCTCTCCCTCACGCTCTCTCTCCCTTACTCTCTCTCTCACTCACTCTCTCCCTCACTCTCTCTCCCTCTCTCTCTCCCTCACTCTCTCCCTTACTCTCTCTCACTCTATCTATCTCTCTCTCGCTCACACTCTCTCTCTCTCTCACTCACTCTCTCCCTCACTCTATCTCTCTCCCTCTCTCTCTCTCTCCCTCACTCTCTGCCTTACTCTCTCTCACTCTATCTATCTCTCTCTCTCCCTCACTCTCTCTCTCCCTCACTCTCCCCCTTACTCTTTCTCTCCCTCCCGCACTCGCTCCCTCACTCTCTCTCTCTCCTCACTCTCTCCCTTACTCTCCCTTACTCTCTCTCCCTCACTCTCTGCCTTACTCTCTCTCACTCTATCTATCTCTCTCTCTCCCTTACTCTCTCTCTTTCTCTCTCTCACTCTATCTCTCTCACTCTCTCTCCCTCGCTATCTCTCTCTTCCTTCGCTATCGCTCTCTCCCTCACTCTCTCTCTCCCTCACGCTCTCTCTCCCTTACTCTCTCTCCCTCACTCTTGCCCTCACTCTCTCTCTCTCCCTCACTCTCTCTCCCCCTTACTCTCTCTCTCTCACTCGATCTCTCTCACTCTCTCTCTCTCGCTATCTCTCTCTCCCTCACTATCTCTCTCTCCCTCACTCTCTCTCTCCATCACGCTCTCTCTCCCTTACTCTCTCTCTCCCTCACTCTCTCCCTCACTCTCTCTCTCCCTCATCTCTCTCTCTCACTCTATCTCCCTCACTCTATCTCCCTCACTCTCTCTCCCTCACTCTCTCTCCCTCACTCTCTGTCCCTCACTCTCTCTCACCCTTACATTGTCTTTCCCTTACTCTCTTTCTCTATCTCTCTCACTCTCTCTCTCTTTCACTCTCTCTCCCTCGCTATCTCGCTCTCCCTCACTCTCTCTCTCTCCCTCACTCTCTCCCACCCTTACGTTCTCTCTCCCTTACTCTCACTCTCTTTCTCCCTTACTCTCTCTCTCCCTCACTCTCTCTCTCCCTTACTCTGTCTCTCACTCTTTCTCACTCTCACTCCCTAGCTATCTCTCTCTCCCCCACTCTCTCTCTCCCTCACGCTCTCTCTCCCTTACTCTCTCTCTCACTCACTCTCTCCCTCACTCTCTCTCTCTCACTCACTCTCTCCGTCCCTTACTCTCTCTCACTCTATCTCTCCCACTCTCTCTCCCTCACTATCTCTCTCCCTCACGCTCTCTCTCCCTTACTCTCTCTCCCTCACTCCATCTATCTCGCTCACTCTCTCTCTCTCGTTATCTCTCTCTCCCTCACTCTCTCTCTCCCTTACTCTCTCGCTCCCTCACTCTATCTCTTTCACTCTCTCTGCCTCACTCTCTCTCTCCCTCACTCTCTCCCTCACTCTCTCTCACCCTTACGTTCTCTCTCCCTTACTCTCTCTCTCTCACTCTCTTTCTCCCTTACTCTCACTCTCCCTTACTCTCTCCCTCTCTCACTCTCTCTATCTCTCTCACTCTCTCTCCCTCGCTATCTCTCTCTCTCCCTCACTCTCTCTTCCTCACGCTCTTTCTCCCTCACGCTCTCTCTCTCCCTCACTCTCTCCCCTTCCACGTGCCAGTTATAATTACCAGTGTTTGCGGTTCGATTTGTTTCCTGTACTTTGAGTAGCACTTTGATACGAGAGGAAATTAGAGTTACACTAACTCATCAGGACTAATCCATATTAGACAATTCATGCTGGATGTTAATACAATGAAACAGTACTGCACACTAATGCCACTTACAACAGGAAATAGATTTTTAAATACCTAAGGAATATCTTAGGAACAAACGAATGTGCATGTATATGGGAATACACATGGGAATAATGTGATGGTTGATAAGGATATTAGTTGTTGATTCGTTGACTAACTGAGTCACTCCTGATAGTGTGACTGCTTCTACTCAGTGCAGAACTACCAGAGCTACTTGTTGTGTCTTTTTAAGGCCTGAATTCCCGTATATGCTCTTGGCTTTAATTAATATGGGTAGTGAAGCATTACAGTACACACACGCACACACGCACACACTGAATGATGACACATGCAGGAACATTTAGGGAGCACTAAGACAGTAAATAAAAAACACTGAATCCCTCTTAGAAGATGACCAAAATGCTGTTTTATACGTTGGTCTCTCACTCTTTTTATTACGTATCTTATCTCTCTCTCTACTGTAGTTGAGTTTTGGTGGCATGCCCTACAGTGGTAAGCCAGTGGGAGGGGGGATGAAGAACTTCAGAGGCTGTATGGAGAGCATCAACTACAACGGAGATAACATCACTGATTTGGCACGACGCAAGAAGCTAGATACTTCCAGCTTTGTAAGTTACACACACACACACACACTGTCACGGTCTATCTCTCTGTTTCTATTTGTCTGTCTCTCTGTCTCCATCTCTGTCTCAGTCCATGTCTCCATCTGTCTCCATCTCTGTCTCTATCTCCATCTGTCTCCATCGCTGCACTATTGTAAAGTGGCTGTTCCACTGGATGTCATAAGGTGAACGCACCAATTTGTAAGTCGCTCTGGATAAGAGCGTCTGCTAAATGACTTAAATGTAAATGTAAATGTCTCCATCTCTATCTCCATCTCTGTCTCCATCTCTGTCTCAGTCCATGTCTCCATCTGTCTCCATCGCTGTCTCCATCTCTATCTCCATCTCTGTCTCCATCTCTGTCTCAGTCCATGTCTCCATCTGTCTCCATTGCTGTCTCCATCTCTATCTCCATCTCTGTCTCCATCTCTGTCTCAGTCCATGTCTCCATCTCTGTCTCAGTCCATGTCTCCATCGCTGTCTCCATCTGTATCTCCATCTGTTTCCATCTCTGTCTTTGTCTCTGTCTTTGTCACTGTCTTCATCTCTGTCTCCGTTCCTGCCTTTATCTCCATCCCTTTCTTTGTCTCTGTCTCCAACTCGGTCTCCATCTCCATCTTTGTCTTCATCTCTGTCTCCGTCCCTGTTGTTCTCTCTGTCTCCATCTCTGTCTCCATCTCCATCTCTGTCTTCATCTCTGTCTCCATCTCGGTCTCCGTCCCTGTTGTTCTCTCTGTCTCCATCTCCATCTCTGTCTTCATCTCTGTCTCCATCTCGGTCTCCGTCCCTGTTGTTCTCTCTGTCTCCATCTCCATCTCTGTCTTCATCTCTGTCTCCATCTCGGTCTCCGTCCCTGTTGTTCTCTCTGTCTCCATCTCCATCTCTGTCTTCATCTCTGTCTCCATCTCGGTCTCCGTCCCTGTTGTTCTCTCTGTCTCCATCTCTGTCTCCATCTCGGTCTCCGTCCCTGTTGTTCTCTCTGTCTCCATCTCCATCTCTATCTCCATCTCTGTCTCCATCTCTGTCTCAGTCCATGTCTCCATCTGTCTCCAACGCTGTCTCCATCTCTATCTCGATCTCTGTCTCCATCTCTGTCTCAGTCCATGTCTCCATCTGTCTCCATTGCTGTCTCCATCTCTATCTCCATCTCTCTCTCCATCTCTGTCTCAGTCCATGTCTCCATCTCTGTCTCAGTCCATGTCTCCATCGCTGTCTCCATCTGTATCTCCATCTGTTTCCATCTCTGTCTTTGTCTCTGTCTTTGTCACTGTCTTCATCTCTGTCTCCGTTCCTGCCTTTATCTCCATCCCTTTCTTTGTCTCTGTCTCCAACTCGGTCTCCATCTCCATCTTTGTCTTCATCTCTGTCTCCGTCCCTGTTGTTCTCTCTGTCTCCATCTCTGTCTCCATCTCCATCTCTGTCTTCATCTCTGTCTCCATCTCGGTCTCCGTCCCTGTTGTTCTCTCTGTCTCCATCTCCATCTCTGTCTTCATCTCTGTCTCCATCTCGGTCTCCGTCCCTGTTGTTCTCTCTGTCTCCATCTCCATCTCTGTCTTCATCTCTGTCTCCATCTCGGTCTCCGTCCCTGTTGTTCTCTCTGTCTCCATCTCTGTCTCCATCTCGGTCTCCGTCCCTGTTGTTCTCTCTGTCTCCATCTCCATCTCTGTCTTCATCTCTGTCTCCATCTCGGTCTCCGTCCCTGTTGTTCTCTCTGTCTCCATCTCTGTCTCCATCTCGGTCTCCGTCCCTGTTGTTCTCTCTGTCTCCATCTCCATCTCTATCTCCATCTCTGTCTCCATCTCTGTCTCAGTCCATGTCTCCATCTGTCTCCATCGCTGTCTCCATCTCTATCTCGATCTCTGTCTCCATCTCTGTCTCAGTCCATGTCTCCATCTGTCTCCATTGCTGTCTCCATCTCTATCTCCATCTCTGTCTCCATCTCTGTCTCAGTCCATGTCTCCATCTCTGTCTCAGTCCATGTCTCCATCGCTGTCTCCATCTGTATCTCCATCTGTTTCCATCTCTGTCTTTGTCTCTGTCTTTGTCACTGTCTTCATCTCTGTCTCCGTTCCTGCCTGTATCTCCATCCCTTTCTTTGTCTCTGTCTCCAACTCGGTCTCCATCTCCATCTTTGTCTTCATCTCTGTCTCCGTCCCTGTTGTTCTCTCTGTCTCCATCTCTGTCTCCATCTCCATCTCTGTCTTCATCTCTGTCTCCATCTCGGTCTCCGTCCCTGTTGTTCTCTCTGTCTCCATCTCCATCTCTGTCTCCATCTCTGTCTCCATCTCGGTCTCCGTCCCTGTTGTTCTCTCTGTCTCCATCTCTGTCTCCATCTCGGTCTCCGTCCCTGTTGTTCTCTCTGTCTCCATCTCCATCTCTGTCTTCATCTCTGTCTCCATCTCGGTCTCCGTCCCTGTTGTTCTCTCTGTCTCCATCTCTGTCTCCATCTCGGTCTCCGTCCCTGTTGTTCTCTCTGTCTCCATCTCCATCTCTGTCTTCATCTCTGTCTCCATCTCGGTCTCCGTCCCTGTTGTTCTCTCTGTCTCCATCTCTGTCTCCATCTCGGTCTCCGTCCCTGTTGTTCTCTCTGTCTCCATCTCCATCTCTATCTCCATCTCTGTCTCCATCTCTGTCTCAGTCCATGTCTCCATCTGTCTCCATCGCTGTCTCCATCTCTATCTCGATCTCTGTCTCCATCTCTGTCTCAGTCCATGTCTCCATCTGTCTCCATTGCTGTCTCCATCTCTATCTCCATCTCTGTCTCCATCTCTGTCTCAGTCCATGTCTCCATCTCTGTCTCAGTCCATGTCTCCATCGCTGTCTCCATCTGTATCTCCATCTGTTTCCATCTCTGTCTTTGTCTCTGTCTTTGTCACTGTCTTCATCTCTGTCTCCGTTCCTGCCTGTATCTCCATCCCTTTCTTTGTCTCTGTCTCCAACTCGGTCTCCATCTCCATCTTTGTCTTCATCTCTGTCTCCGTCCCTGTTGTTCTCTCTGTCTCCATCTCTGTCTCCATCTCCATCTCTGTCTTCATCTCTGTCTCCATCTCGGTCTCCCTCCCTGTTGTTCTCTCTGTCTCCATCTCCATCTCTGTCTTCATCTCTGTCTCCATCTCGGTCTCCGTCCCTATTGTTCTCTCTGTCTCCATCTCCATCTCTGTCTTCATCTCTGTCTCCATCTCGGTCTAAGTCCCTGTTGTTCTCTCTGTCTCCATCTCTGTCTCCATCTCGGTCTCCGTCCCTGTTGTTCTCTCTGTCTCCATCTCCATCTCTGTCTTCATCTCTGTCTCCATCTCGGTCTCCGTCCCTGTTGTTCTCTCTGTCTCCATCTCCATCTCTGTCTCCATCTCTGTCTCCATCTCGGTCTCCGTCCCTGTTGTTCTCTCTGTCTCCATCTCCATCTCTGTCTTCATCTCTGTCTCCATCTCGGTCTCCGTCCCTGTTGTTCTCTCTGTCTCCATCTCTGTCTTCATCTCTATCTTCATCTCTGTCTCCATCTCTGTCTTCATCTCGGTCTCCATCTCGGTCTCCGTCCCTGTTGGTCTCTCTGTCTCCATCTCTGTCTTCATCTCTGTCTCCATCTCGGTCTCCGTCCCTGTTGTTCTCTCTGTCTCCATCTCTGTCTTCATCTCTGTCTCCATCTCTGTCTCCATCTCTGTCTTCATCTCTGTCTCCATCTCTGTCTTCATCTCTGTCTCCATCTCTGTCTCCATCTCTGTCTCCATCTCCATCTCTATCTCTGTCTCCATCTCTGTCTTCATCTCTGTCTCCATCTCTGTCTCCATCTCTGTCTCCATCTCCATCTCTGTCTTCATCTCTGTCTCCATCTCGGTCTCTGTCTTCATCTCTGTCTCCATCTCTGTCTTCATCTCTGTCTTCATCTCTGTCTTCATCTCTGTCTCCATCTCTGTCTTCATCTCTGTCTCCATCTCTGTCTTCATCTCTGTCTCCATCTCTGTCTTCATCTCTGTCTCCATCTCTGTCTCCATCTCTGTCTCCATCTCTGTCTCCATCTCTGTCTTCATCTCTGTCTTCATCTCTGTCTCCATCTCTATCTCTGTCTTCATCTCTGTCTCCATCTCGGTCTCCGTCCCTGTTGTTCTCTCTGTCTCCATCTCTGTCTTTGTCTCTGTCGCCGTCTCTGTCTCCGTCCCTGTATCCATGTCTGTCTCTGTCTCCATCTTTGTCTCATCTCTGTCTTTATCTCCATCTCTATCACCATCTCTGTCTTCGTCTCTGTCTCCATCTTTATCTCTATCTCCGTCCCTGTCTTTGTTTCTGTCTTGTCCGTCTCTCTCTTGGTACAATACATTTTCATCTTAGAATTGATCAAAGCAAACAACTAATGATAATCACAACTAATGATGAGCCTCTCCTCTCCTGTCTGTCTGTCTGTCTGTCTGTCTGTCTGTCTGTCTGTCTGTCTGTCTGTCTGTCTGTCTGTCTGTCTGTCTGTCTGTCTCTCTCTCTCTCTCTCTCTCTCTCTCTCTCTCTCTCTCTCTCTCTCTCTCTCTCTCTCTCTCTCTCTCTCTCTCTCTCTCTCTCTCTCTCTCTCTCTCTCTCTCTCTCTCTCTCTCTCTCTCTCTCTCTCTCTCTCTCTAGCATAATCTGTCACTCTCTTGCGTGGAGTCACACTCCTTCACAGTTTTCTTCAACGCTACCAGCTTCCTGCAGCTCCCGGGAAGAGCCAACCAGGATGTAGTATCATTGGGGTTCCAGTTCCGCACGTGGAACGCTGATGGACTCCTTCTCTTCAGTAACCTTGATGATGGAACGCTTGAGATTGCCCTTGACGACGGGAAGGTTGGCGTTCACTTCAACGTGACACAGATGAAGAACACCAGGATAGACATATCATCAGGTAGAAAATAATACACACACAGACGGACACACCCATCACAGACGTTGTGTGTCTCCAATCCTGCCATCTTGGTAGCGATGATGATTGCCTCTAACAACTAATGACTAATTAGCAATAATCAGACGGCAGTATATCAAGGTCGTTCCTGTGGTTACACCGCACAATGTTTTGATGCTGTTGTCAAGGAGGAGACACTGATGGTTCGCTAATTACATGATTGTGTGTGTAAAGTGTGAAAATATGTTGTTTTTTATACACTCGTCTGCCTTGAGAGGAGATACTTAAAAACGAAACACTAGAGACTCTAGACTGCAAGGTTAACACACTAAACCTTCCAACTCTAATGTGATCGATGAAATCTCCCTCCCTCTCTCTCCCTTCCTCCTTCTCTCTCTTAATTCAATTCAATAGACTTTATTGACAATTACTTACATTGTTAAAGTACACATATAACAGTGGTCAGACCAACAGCAATAATAAAATCATTTTAAAAATTGTTGTAGTAGTAATGGAAATTATTAACTTTAAAAGCAACTACAACAACAATAGTAATGACAATACAAATACATACATGACTGAAAAGCAACATGTCATGGTATGAAAGCACCCCAAAATACTATTATTACATTTGCACTTTTCACTGGCTGTGAAAGAGGCCACATATTTAGCTTTTCACACAATAAATACTTTTATAGTTTCAAATTCTTTGTAATGAATGATCATTTTGGGAAAGAAAGATTCTCTTCGCTCTGAGTATTTGTCACAGTGTAATAGGAAATACAGCTCTGTCTCTACCTATAACGATTCAGGTAAGACCAGAGTGCAGACTGTGTTGAAGTAACAATGTTTGTTACAGCAACAAGGGCAGGCAAATGACAGGTCAAGGCAGGCAGGGGTCGATAATCCAGAGGTGCGGCAAAGGTACAGGTCGGCAGGCAGGCTCAGGGTCAGGCAGAGTGGTCAGGCAGGTGGGCTCAGGGTCATGGTCAGGCAGAGTGGTCAGGCAGGTGGGCTCGGAGTCAGAACAGGCAAGGGTCAAAACCAGGAGGGTGAGAAAAGAGAGACTGGAAAAAGCAAGGGCTGAGAAACAAAACGCTAGTTGACTTGAACGAACAAGATGAACTGGCACAGACAGATAGAAAACACAGGTATAAATACCCAGGAGATAAGTGGGGAAGATGGGCGACCCCTGGAGGGGGGTGGAGACAAGGACAAGGACAGGTGAAACAGTACCTCTCCCCTCGAGCAGAGTGAGCACAACCTGTCCTCCCTGTGCAGCCAGGTTTGTCTATGACAACCTGTCTCTATGACCAGGCTGTGCTCACTGAGTCTACATAGTTAGTGTTTTCCTCAGACACAGTGGTCAGATGTGCATTTCGCTACACTCACATTAACATCTGCTAACCATGTGTATGTGACCAATAAAATATGATTTGATTTGATCATCACTGTGTACCATCTGTTTAGAGACAAATAGCATTAAAGTTTACTTCGATTTTTTGTGGTCTTTCGAATAGGCGTTATATATATATATATATTTGCTTTGTTATAATTTGGTTGGGCCAGATTTTCTGAGTGCTATCCTGAGGCTCTATGGGCTTGGCTTGGGTTAGTGAACTGAGCCTCAGAACCAGCTGGCTGAGAGGTTTCTTCTCTTGTTCCATCTGTTGACATTATAGGGCTGTGTGATGAAATGTTTTGGGGTCCCTTGTTTTTAGTATGGCTCTTTTTTCCATTTGGATAAGGAGGGGGTATTGGCCCAATTCAGCTCTATATATAATAATATAATAATATATGCCATTTAGCAGACGCTTTTATCCAAAGCGACTTACAGTCATGTGTGCATACATTCTACGTATGGGTGGTCCTGGGAATCGAACCCACTACCCTGGCGTTACAAGCGCCATGCTCTACCAACTGAGCTACAGAAGGACCACCAGCTCTACATGTGTTATCTGGAGTTTTTCTCTGCACGTGCAATATACTCTTGCAAAACTCTGTATGCAGTATTTCAATTGGACTTTTGTCCCATTTGGTCAACACATTATTGGAGAGTGGACCCCATATTTCACTGCCATATCCAGCAATTGGTTCTATAACTTCTAGGCTTTTTGTTGTTGCCAGATCCTAATTGGAATGTCTATTTTAATGTTCCTTTCAATGAAATAGAATGCTCTTCATGCTTTGTCTCTTGGCTCATTCACAGCCATGCGAAAGCTATCTGTGTTGCTGATATTTAGTCCTAGATACATGTAGTGTCCAAATATCATTTGTATTTGTGATATCCAGGTATTTGTGATATCCAGGTATTTGTGATATCCAGGTATTTGTGATATCCAGGTATTTGTGATATCCAGACCTCTTTTGGAATATAATTATATTCAAGGCTTTAAAGTTGACTGTCAGAGCCCAGGTCTGGCTGCAGATGATCGAGGTGCTGCTGTAACCCCTCCTGAGTAGGAGACAGCAGCACCAGGTCATCTGCGTACAGTAGACACTTGATTTCAGTGTTGTGTAGGGTGAGACCAGGCAGATTCTTCTAATGTTTTTGCCAATTCATTCATGTAGATAGTTTTAGACTAATTGAGCAACTCTGTTTCAATCCATGTCACTGAGAGAAGAAGTCTGTTTGCTTGTTGGCAATTTTACCCTAACATTTCTTTTTTAGTGTACATTGATTTAATAACACCATATGTTGTTCCTCCAATACTGCTTTGTATTTGTTTATTTAAAACATACCTTCAAATTGAGCCAAATGCAGTTAGAGTGTGGAGGATAAAATGTGATCTCTTGTGGTCGACTTGTTTGTCAGTTAGAGTGTGAAGGGTATAAGTGTGATCTCTTGTGGTCGACTTGTTTGTCAGTTAGAGTGTGGAGGGTAAAATGTGGTCTTTTGTGGTCGACTTGTTTGTCAGTTAGAGTGTGGAGGGTATAAGTGTGATCTCTTGTGGTCGACTTGTTTGTCAGTTAGAGTGTGGAGGGTAAAATGTGGTCTCTTGTGGTTGACTTGTTTGTCAGTTAGAGTGTGGAGGGTAAAATGTGGTCTTTTGTGGTCGACTTGTTTGTCAGTTAGAGTGTGGAGGGTAAAATGTGGTCTTTTGTGGTCGACTTGTTTGTCAGTTAGAGTGTGGAGGGTATGAATGTGGTCTCGTGTGGTCGACTTGTTTGTCAGTTAGAGTGTGGAGGGTATAATGTGGTCTATTGTGGTCGACTTGTTTGTCAGTTAGAGTGTGGAGGGTAAAATGTGGTCTCTTGTGGTTGACTTGTTTGTCAGTTAGAGTGTGAAGGGTATAAGTGTGATCTCTTGTGGTCGACTTGTTTGTCAGTTAGTGTGGAGGGTAAAATGTGGTCTTTTGTGGTCGACTTGTTTGTCAGTTAGAGTGTGGAGGGGATAAGTGTGGTCTCTTGTGGTGGACTTGTTTGTCAGTTAGAGTGTGGAGGGTATAATGTGGTCTCTTGTGGTCGACTTGTTTGTCAGTTAGAGTGCGGAGGGTATACGTGTGGTCTCTTGTGGTCGACTTGTTTGTCAGTTAGAGTGTGGAGGGGATAAGTGTGGTCTCTTGTGGTCGACTTGTTTGTCAGTTAGAGTGTGGAGGGTATAATGTGGTCTCTTGTGGTCGACTTGTTTGTCAGTTAGAGTGTGGAGGGTATAATGTGGTCTTTTGTGGTCGACTTGTTTGTCAGTTAGAGTGTGAAGGGTATAATGTGGTCTCTTGTGGTCGACTTGTTTGTCAGTTAGAGTGTGGAGGGTATAATGTGGTCTCTTGTGGTCGACTTGTTTGTCAGTTAGAGTGTGGAGGGTATACGTGTGGTCTCTTGTGGTCGACTTGTTTGTCAGTTAGAGTGTGGAGGGTATAATGTGGTCTCTTGTGGTCGACTTGTTTGTCAGTTAGAGTGTGGAGGGTATAATGTGGTCTCTTGTGGTCGACTTGTTTGTCAGTTAGAGTGTGAAGGGTATAATGTGGTCTCTTGTGGTCGACTTGTTTGTCAGTTAGAGTGTGGAGGGTATAATGTGGTCTCTTGTGGTCGACTTGTTTGTCAGTTAGAGTGTGAAGGGTATAATGTGGTCTCTTGTGGTCGACTTGTTTGTCAGTTAGAGTGTGGAGGGTATAATGTGGTCTCTTGTGGTCGACTTGTTTGTCAGTTAGAGTGTGGAGGGTATACGTGTGGTCTCTTGTGGTCGACTTGTTTGTCAGTTAGAGTGTGGAGGGTATAATGTGGTCTCTTTGGTCGACTTGTTTGTCAGTTAGAGTGTGAAGGGTATAATGTGGTCTCTTGTGGTCGACTTGTTTGTCAGTTAGAGTGTGGAGGGTATAATGTGGTCTCTTGTGGTCGACTTGTTTGTCAGTTAGAGTGTGGAGGGTATACGTGTGGTCTCTTGTGGTCGTATACGTGTGGTCTCTTGTGGTCGATTTGTTTGTCAGTTAGAGTGTGGAGGGTATAATGTGGTCTCTTGTGGTCGACTTGTTTGTCAGTTAGAGTGTGGAGGGTATAATGTGGTCTCTTGTGGTCGACTTGTTTGTCAGTTAGAGTGTGAAGGGTATAATGTGGTCTCTTGTGGTCGACTTGTTTGTCAGTTAGAGTGTGGAGGGTATAATGTGGTCTCTTGTGGTCGACTTGTTTGTCAGTTAGAGTGTGGAGGGTATAATGTGGTCTTTTGTGGTCGACTTGTTTGTCAGTTAGAGTGTGAAGGGTATACGTGTGGTCTCTTGTGGTGGACTTGTTTGTCAGTTAGAGTGTGGAGGGTATACGTGTGGTCTCTTGTGGTCGACTTGTTTGTCAGTTAGAGTGTGGAGGGTATAATGTGGTCTCTTGTGGTCGACTTGTTTGTCAGTTAGAGTGTGGAGGGTATAATGTGGTCTTTTGTGGTCGACTTGTTTGTCAGTTAGAGTGTGAAGGGTATACGTGTGATCTCTTGTGGTCGAGTTGTTTGTCAGTTAGAGTGTGAAGGGTATAATTGTGCAGTGCCGTGTATTCATGGATGCCAAGGGAAGCCAGGCTTCCCCCAAAAATGTACCTAGAAAAAAATAACATTATTTATCTTTCATCTCTCTGTGTTTCATAATCTTCCTTAAATTCGCAAAAGGCGAAATGTATCTCAACGGCGAAGGCATCCGAGCGAGCGAAACATTTCCCCTCTGTCTCTGTATGTGTAGGCCATCTATCTGATGCCATCTGGTCATAACGAGTATGACATTGTTCCCGCCCATAGCATTGAATGCAAGGGAAGCCAGCAAGCATTTGGCCTCCCTTTATACATGTTTTTATAAAATAATAGCCAATCAGCGTTGAGCTAAACTGAGTGAGCTCAACTGTGAATGGTCCTGGCAGAGCAAAACAAAGTGTCTAGGGAACTCCAATAAAAAAAAACTCCTATCAAAAAAAGGTGTTTGGTGTCACTCCTATCAGAAAAGGGTGTTTGGTGTCACTCCTATCAGAAAAGGTGTTTGGTGTCACTCCTATCAGAAAAAGGTGTTTGGTGTCACTCCTATCAGAAAACGGTGTTTGGTGTCACTCCTATCAGAAAAAGGTGTTTGGTGTCACTCCTATCAGAAAAAGGTGTTTGGTGTCACTCCTATCAGAAAACGGTGTTTGGTGTCACTCCTATCAGAAAAAGGTGTTTGGTGTCACTCCTATCAGAAAAAGGTGTTTGGTGTCACTCCTATCAGAAAACGGTGTTTGGTGTCACTCCTATCAGAAAAAGGTGTTTGGTGTCACTCCTATCAGAAAAAGGTGTTTGGTGTCACTCCTATCAGAAAAAGGTGTTTGGTGTCTCCTATCAGAAAAAGGTGTTTGGTGTCACTCCTATCAGAAAAAGGTGTTTGGTGTCACTCCTATCAGAAAAAGGCGTTTGGTGTCACTCCTATCAAATCGCAACTAGCGCCTACGTCCTTGATAGAAACAACTTGAATTGTTGTGTTTTGTTGTGCTTGTGTCCTCTGGAGGCTAGCTAGCTAGCTAGCTAAAATGGGCCCCCCATGGATGGAGATGGGGGATTTTGACTTGTGGTTTTACTTAATTATCCGTGCTGGTGAATGATTATAACGGTGATTCTGATCCAACCATTAATTCATACATTGTCCCCCTGGCCTGAGAGGATGGAAGTACAATATGTAGCTAGATGTAGAAGGCTAATGTTAACTAGCTAATGTTGCCCATGAAAGGACGTTAGGCTAGCGAGCAAGCATTTTAGCCAGGTAGCCTTGGACGACAAAAAAGGAAAGTACTGTATGACAGTCATAGACCGTTTCATCAACATGAAAGAGATGGGGAGTCAACATGTTTTTTTCTACTTTCTACTTTTTTCTACTTGTGTGTACACACACACACACACACACACACACACACACACACACACACACACACACACACACACACACACACACACACACACACACAGAGAAATCAGAGCCATGGACAACCACATACTATTTAGCTTACGTTGATTGGACTAAATTGTTGTTGCTATATTTTAGTTGTCACTGTATTAGATGAAGCATATGTGATTTGATGATGTTGAAATGTTGAAGTTGAAATGGTGCTGGAATAGCGGCGGCAGCTCCTGTTTTCTTTGCAACTTGTGGTAACTCTCCGTGGTTCTAAATCATTCAACTTGTGGTAACTCTCCGTGGTTCTAAATCATTCAACTTGTGGTAACTCTCCGTGGTTCTAAATCATTCAACTTGTGGTAACTCTCCGTGGTTCTAAATCATTCAACTTGCGGTACCTCTCCGTGGTTCTAAATCATTCAACTTGTGGTAACTCTCCGTGGTTCTAAATCATTCAACTTGCGGTACCTCTCCGTGGTTCTAAATCATTCAACTTGCGGTACCTCTCCGTGGTTCTAAATCATTCAACTTGTGGTAACTCTCCGTGGTTCTAAATCATTCAACTTGCGGTACCTCTCCGTGGTTCTAAATCATTCAACTTGTGGTAACTCTCGGTGGTTCTAAATCATTCAACTTGTGGTAACTCTCCGTGGTTCTAAATCATTCAACTTGTGGTAACTCTCCGTGGTTCTAAATCATTCAACTTGTGGTAACTCTCCGTGGTTCTAAATCATTCAACTTGTGGTAACTCTCCGTGGTTCTAAATCATTCAACTTGCGGTAACTCTCCGTGGTTCTAAATCATTCAACTTGTGGTAACTCTCCGTGGTTCTAAATCATTCAACTTGCGGTAACTCTCGGTGGTTCTAAATCATTCAACTTGTGGTAACTCTCCGTGGTTCTAAATCATTCAACTTGTGGTAACTCTCCGTGGTTCTAAATCATTCAACTTGTGGTAACTCTCCGTGGTTCTAAATCATTCAACTTGCGGTAACTCTCCGTGGTTCTAAATCATTCAACTTGCGGTAACTCTCCGTGGTTCTAAATCATTCAACTTGCGGGAACTCTCCGTGGTTCTAAATCATTCAACTTGTGGTACCTCTCCGTGGTTCTAAATCATTCAACTTGTGGTAACTCTCCGTGGTTCTAAATCATTCAACTTGTGGTAACTCTCTGTGGTTCTAAATCATTCAACTTGTGGTAACTCTCCGTGGTTCTAAATCATTCAACTTGTGGTAACTCTCCGTGGTTCTAAATCATTCGATGTTAAGTAGTCATGAACTTGCTTGACGATGCTGTAGGTCATGTAACTGTTTGTTCCATGCCATATGCTCTGTGGACTTCACCGGACAGATGTTGCTCTCCGGTTCTGTGATGAAACAAAGGTGTAGTTCAATTGTATTAAGCCTCTGTGTCTTCTTATTGTCTCTGCCTTTAGGCCTGTATACGGTATATATATATAATTTGTCAGTTAGAGTATGGAGGGTATAAATGTGGTCTGTTGTGGTCATTTGGTAAAACTCCAATCTGATTTATCTTCAGTCCGTTATGCTCATCAAGGACATGATGTAGTCTGCTATTTATGATACTGCACAGACTTTTCCCCAAGTTGCTGTTACTGCATATTCCTCTGCAATTATTTGACTCAGATTTTTCCACATTTTTATAGATTGGTATGATCAATCCTTGGTTCCAAATATCTGGGGCAATACCTGCAGTGAGGATAATTTTGAAAAGTTTGGATATAGCCAGTTTGAACTTGTGATCTGTGTAGTTGATCATTTCATTTAAAATACCATCAGCACCACAGGCCTTTTTGGGTTGTAAAGTGCATAGTTTTCCCAATAATTATTGTTCTGTAATTGGGGTATCCATAGGATTCTGGTAGTCTTTGACTGCTGCTGATTTTTTTTGTTCTATTATTTATTTATTTTATTTAACTAAGCAGTTCAGTTTAGAACAAATTCTTATTCACAATGACGGCCTACTAAAAGGCCTGCGGGGACGGAGGCCTGGGATTTTTAAAAAAGAAGAAAAAAAACGATATAAGTATAGGACAAAACACACAACAAGAGAGACAACACAACACTACACAAAGAGAGACCTATAAAACAACAACATAGCAAGGTAGCAACACAACATAACAACAACATGGTAGCAACACAACATGGTAGCAGCACAAAACATGTTGCAAGTGGGCACAGTCAGAACAATACATCACACAAAGCAGCCACAACTGTCAGTAAGAGTGTCCATGATTGAGTCTTTGAATGAAGAGATTGAGATAAAACTGTTCCAGTCACCAGCTGCAGCGAACTGAAAAGAAGAGCGACCCAAGGATGTGTGTGCTTTGGGGACCTTTAACAGAATGTGACTGGCAGAACGGGTGTTGTATGTGGAGGATGAGGGCTGCAGTAGATATCTCAGATAGGGGGGAGTGAAGCCTAAGAGGGTTTTATAAATAGCCATCAACCAGTGGGTCTTGCAACGGGTATACAGAGATGACCAGTTTACAGAGGAGTATAGAGTGCAGTGATGTGTCCTATAAGGAACATTGGTGGTACATCTGATGGCCGAATGGTAAAGAACATCTAGCCGCACGAGAGCAAGCTTACCTGCCGATCTATAAGTTATGTCTCCGTAATCTAGCATGGGTAGGATGGTCATCTGAATCAGGGTTAGTTTGTCAGCTGGGGTGAAAGAGGAGTGATTACGGCCAAGTCTAGATCTAACTTAAACCTGCAGCTTTGATATGTGCTGAGAGAAGGACAGTGTACCGTCTAGCCATACTCCCAAGTACTTGTATGAGGTGACTACCTCAAGCTCTAAACCCTCAGATGTAGTAATCACACCTGTGGGAAGAAGGGCATTCTTCTTACCAAACCACATGACCTTTGTTTTGGAGGTGTTCAGATCAAGGTTAAGGGTAGAGAAAGCTTGTTGGACACTAAGAAAGCTTTGTTGTAGAGCATTTAACACAAAATATGGGGAGGGGCCAGCTGATTTTAAACCATATAATCTGCATATATAGGGATGAGAGAGTTTCCCACTGCCTGAGCTATGTTGTTAATGTAAATTGAGAAGAGCGTGTGGTCTAGGATTGAGCCTTGGGGGACTCCCTTGGTGACAGGCAGTGGCTGAGACAGCATTTTATTTTATTTTATATATACTGCACTCTTTGAGAGAGGTAGTTAGCAAACCAGGCCAAATACCGCTCAGAGACACCAATACTCCTTAGCCAGCCCACAAGAATGGAATGGTCTACCGAATCAAATGCTTTGGCCAAGTCAATAAAAATAGCAGCACAATATTTCTTAGAGTTAAGGGCAGTGGTGACATCATTGAGGACCTTTAAGGTTGCAGTGACACATCCATAACCTGAGCGGAAACCAGATTGCATACCCGAGAGACTACTATAGACATCAAGAAAGCCAGTCAGTTGATTATTGACAAGTTATTGACAAATCTTTTTGTTCTGGGCTCTTTCTTATATTGCTGTAAATGGAGGTTTCCAAAGTGATTTAGCCACCATTTTGGATTGCCAATTTGCTTAAAACTGTTTTCTCCCAGAATTGGTTTGATTCTGTGTGTGTGTGTGTGTGTGTGTGTGTGTGTGTGTGTGTGTGTGTGTGTGTGTGTGTGTGTGTGTGTGTGTGTGTGTGTGTGTGTGTGTGTGTGTGTGTGTGTGTGTGTGTGTGTAAATTCATAAATGCATAAATGTGTGCATGTGTGTATGTATGTATGTATGTATGCATATTGCTCAGGAGCAGCTTCAGAATCAAAAGAGAGATCAGGCTTAAAAAGTTCTATATCTCCCTTCTCCCTCTCTCTCCCTTGCATACACACACGCATACACACACGCATACACACACACACACACCAATCTTTTTTCCATTCAATTCAAGACCTCATCTTCAGTATTCTATATTGCTGTAAATAGAGGTTTGCAAAGTGATTTCTCCACCATTTTGGATTGCTTGGTTTGCTTAAAACTGTTTTCTCCCAGAAGTGGTTGGATTCAATGGACTCCTCAATTACATCCAGCTGATTGTTCCCAATTCTGTTCTGAGGGTGTGTTTCTATTGCTTCAGTGTTTCCTCATAATGAAGGTATATATTTTTGTTGTCCGGATCTCTGTGTTTTTGATTAGATATACTGTATTTCTCAATTACAGTTTATATCACTTTTCTCTCTCTCTCTCTCTCTCTCTCTCTCTCTCTCTCTCTCTCTCTCTCTCTCTCTCTTTCTCTCTTTCTCTCTTTCTCTCTCTCTCTCTCTCTCTCTCTCTCTCTCTCTCTCTCTCTCTCTCTCTCTCTCTCTCTCTCTCTCTCACTCTCTCTCTCTCTCCTCTCTCTCATTTCCCTCTCTCTCTCTCTCTCTCTCTCTCTCTCTCTCTCACACACTCTCTCTCTCATTCTCTCTCTGAGTGTTCCCTTATACATTGATCCTGTGTGTGTTTGTGTGTGTGTGTGTGTGTGTGTGTGTGTGTGTGTGTGTGTGTGTGTGTGTGTGTGTGTGTGTGTGTGTGTGTGTGTGTGTGTGTGTGTGTGTGTGTGTGTGTGTGTGTGTGTGTGTGTGTGTGTGTGTGTGTGTGTGTGTGTGTGTGTGTGTGTGTGTGTGTGTGTGTGTGTGTGTGTGTGTGTGTGTGTGTGTGAGATCTCTTCTAAATGTTTCCCTCTTATCTTAGTTTATTCTCCTAGGACCTGTTTTATAGCACATTACTGTAGATTGGATTGGGGATACATTGGGGATAGCATATATTGTGTGTGTGTGTGTGTATGTGTGTGTGTGTGTGTGTGTGTGTGTGTGTGTGTGTGTGTGTGTGTGTGTGTGTGTGTGTGTGTGTGTGTGTGTGTGTGTGTGTGTGTGTGTGTGTGTGTGTGTGTGTGTGTGTGTGTGTGTGTGTGTGTGTGTGTGTGTGTGTGTGTGTGTGTGTGTGTGTGTGTGTGTGTGTGTAGGGGGTCTGAGTGCGTAAATGCATAAATGTGTGCATGTGTGTATGTATCTATGCATATTGCTCAGGAACAGCTTCAGAGCAAAATAAATCAGGTTAAAAAACATATATATCTCCCTTCTCCCTCTCACTCCCTTGTATACACACACACACACACACTCAATATTTTTTCCTTTCAATTCAAGACCTCATCTTCAGTATTCTGTATGGAGCTGTGAGCCTGAAGTGAATACTATTGAGTCCTATAGATGGGGAACTGCAGCGTGGGTTCCTGTGTGAATACTGTAGATAGATAGAAGGGGAACGGTAGCGTAGGTTCCTGAGTGAATACTGTAGATAGATAGAAGGGGAACTGCAGCGTGGGTTCCTGTGTGAATACTGTAGATAGATAGAAGGGGAACTGCAGCGTGGGTTCCTGAGTGAATATTGTAGATCACATATGTCAGAGTCAAGGCCCGCGGGCCACATCCGGCCCGCGAGAAGGTTTTTTACGGCCCCTGGGATGATCTTGATTTATTATTAGAACCGGCCCGCAGACCGCAGCAAGCCGGCAGCCCGCAGATCTTTTACACGCACCAATACTACATTTCCCACAATGCAACGGTGACGCACCGAGCAGTAGGCTGCTTCATTTCAATATTTATTGGCACAGCAGTTGTCAGCATCACAGTAAAATTAACTTTCAGATACCCATCAAAAATGGCAAAACGGAAGGTGGACACTGAGAACCGGGGTTTCAAACAAGGTGGGAGTCGGAGTATTTGTTCACGGAGGTAGCTGGAAAACCTGTGTGTCTTCTGTGTGGAGAAAGTGTGGCGGTACTGAAAGAGTATAATCTGAGACGACATTATGAAACGAAACACGCGGACAAAAACAAGAATATGGACATGGAACAAAGGCTACAAAAGGCAGAGGAATTAAAACGAGGCCTCAAATCTCGACAGGCTCTGTTCAAAAAAGCCAAATCACAAGGCCAGGCTGCTGTCAAGGCCAGTTTTATTTTGGCAGAAGAGATCGCTAAATCAGCCCGGCCATTTACGGAGGGGGATTTCATCAAAAACTGCATGATTAAAGTTTGTGACGAAGTTTGCCCAGAAAAAAGGCAACTCTTTTTAAATGTGAGTCTGAGCAGAAACACCATTGCCGAGAGAGTAGACCAGTTGTCCATCAATCTAAAAGAGCAGCTTGTGAAAAAGGGAAAAGATTTCATTGCATATTCCTTGGCTGTGGATGAGAGCACCGACATTTCTGACATTGCCCAGTTGTCAATTTTCATCCGCGGAGTGGACTCCAGCCTAAGCGTGACAGAGGAGTTTTTGGCTTTACGTCCTATGCATGGCACAACTACGGGGCATGATTTGTATGAAGAGGTGTCAAGATGTGTAAATGAGATGGAGCTGCCTTGGGAAAAACTCGTGGGTTTGACAACCGACGGAGCACCTGCGATGTGTGGACACAGGAGCGGACTGGTGGCGAAGATACGGGAAAAGATGCAAGAGGAAAACGCGACAGGTGAGCTGACAGCTTATCATTGTATCATACACCAGGAAGCGTTGTGCGGTAAAGCCTTGAAAATGGAGCATGTAATGAGCATCATCACGCGCACAGTTAACTTTATCAGAGCCAAAGGTTTGAATCACCGCCAGTTCAAGGCATTTCTGACGGAGTTAGAAACGGAGCAGTGATTTGCCTTATCACACAGAGGTGCGATGGCTAAGCCAGGGAAAGGTGCTTCAAAGATGTTTCGAGCTTCGTGAGGAGATTTGTCTGTTCTTGGACAGCAAAGGGAAAGACACAACACAACTCCGAGACGAAATGTTTCTGTGTGAAATGGCTTTTCTGTGTGACATTACGAGTCATCTGAATGCAATGAACTTGCAGCTGCAGGGTCGGGATCGTGTCATCTCTGATATGTACAGTACAGTGAAGGCATTTAAAACCAAACTGACTCTGTGGGAGACGCAGATGCGGAAAGAAAATTTGAGCCACTTTCCCAGCTGCCAGACCATGAAAGAGAAGCTCTCTACCAGTGCGTTCCCGAGCGCACAGTTGGCTGATAAAATAGGTATGCTTGCCGCTGACTTTCGACGCCGATTTGCTGACTTTGAAGCACAAAAAAGCAGGTTGGAACTGCTCGGTAACCCATTTGCTGTTGACGTGGAAAGCTCACCACCAAACCTCCAAATGGAGTTGATTGACCTCCAATGCAATGATGCACTGAGGGCAAAATATGCGGCAGTGGGTGCTGCGGAGTTCGCCCGTTTCCTCCCGACACAATGCCCCAGCTGCGCATCCAGGCTGCTCAAACGTTGTCTATGTTTGGCAGCACATACCTGTGTGAACAACTGTTTTCTTTGATGAACTTGAACAAAACATCACACAGAAGTCGACTTACTGCTGAACACCTCCACTCAATTCTGAGGATTTCCTCAGCTCAGAGCCTTACCCTGAACATTGATGAACTTGTGGAAAAGATGGGACACCACCAAGTATCACCCTCAACCTCAAACAAGTGAACATTACTGTGCAATCACATATTTAGAGTTTTTACTCAGTTCAAGTTTAAAAGTTAAAGTTTAATATTTGTTTTCACTGCATGTTACTTCTCCTTAAACAAAGTGTTGTTTTTGATTAATAGATTTTTGCACTTTATTTTATTGTATTTCAATCCAATTATATTTTAAAAATATTTCAGTTGAGTGGATGATAGAAAATTGCTATTATTGTTTTTTTCTTTGAAGTAAATTTAGCCCACTTTTGCTAAAATAGAAAATATAGGCTACTGATGGTGCCTTGAATACCGGTTTCTTTCATTTAATGTTCATGTTATGGGGATTTTTATATAAAGGAAATTTGTCTTTTGTGTCTGTTGAAAATTAAAGATTACTGACAGAGCCATAAGAAAATATTGCTTTATTTATCTGATCATATTGGAATATATTTGTTAGGTTTTCAGTAGGTTCAATTAGGTTCACTAGACTATATGCGTCATTTAAAAAATTTTCAATGAACATTCGAACAGTCCGGCCCTCGGCTTGTAGCTAAATTTTTTATTTGGCCCTCCGTCCATTTGACTTTGACACCCCTGTTGTAGATAGATAGAAGGGGAACTGTAGTGTGGGTTCCTGAGTGAATACTGTAGATAGATAGAAGGGGAACGGTAGCTTGGGTTCCTGTATGAATACTGTAGCTAGATAGAAGGGGAACTGCAGCGTGGGTTCCTGTATGAATACTGTAGATAGATAGAAGGGGAACTGTAGCTTGGGTTCTTGTGTGAATACTGTAGATAGATAGAAGGGGAACGGTAGCTTGGGTTCCTGTATGAATACTGTAGCTAGATAGAAGGGGAACTGCAGCGTGGGTTCCTGTATGAATACTGTAGATAGATAGAAGGGGAACTGTAACGTGGGTTCCTGTGTGAATACTGTAGATAGATAGATAGATAGATAGATAGATAGATAGATAGATAGATAGATAGATAGATAGATAGATAGATAGATAGATAGATAGATAGATAGATAGATAGATAGATAGATAGATAGATAGATAGATAGATAGATAGATAGATAGGGGAATTGCAGCGTGGCTTCCTGTGTGTGTGTGTGTGTGTGTGTGTGTGTGTGTGTGTGTGTGTGTGTGTGTGTGTGTGTGTGTGTGTGTGTGTGTGTGTGTGTGTGTGTGTGTGTGTGTGTGTGTGTGTGTGTGTGTGTGTGTGTGTGTGTGTCTAGCAGCAGCCTCTTTGAGCTCTGTTGGAGCTGAAAGCCCTTTCACATAGTTGACTGGACCCCAGCATGCAGTGGGCTTCTGAGACTTGACAGGGGGCCTTTACTAATTAACCACTCTGACCAGAGATGTTTGTGTGTGTGCGTGTGTGTGTGTGTGTGTTTTCCTCTCCTCTCATCTTCAGGTTCGGTCCTTAACGACGGCCAGTGGCACGCGGTGCGTCTGGTTGCTAAGGAGAACTCGGTCTTGTTGACGATCGATGGCGACGAGGCATCAGCGATCCGAACCACCACACCTATCAGCATCAGGACCGGGGGAACATACCACCTGGGAGGTGAGGGGGGGGTGAAATCACAGAACACCACTCCATCAGAGGATATGTTCTGCATTCTTTTACTGTCCTTAGAAAATAAACATCAATTATTGTCAAATACTATACCAACATTTCATCATGTGCTTTGAACCAGACCGTGAGTTGTCTATGATACTACACATGACATATTGAACTCAGGCAGAAAAGTTTAGGACATCTGTGCTGGGGTTATTGGAGGAAAAGAAGTTCACAGGGGAACTCTAGAACTCAATACGCACACATCCCCTCTGCTCTGCCTGGCTGCTCATACATTAAACATGAGACACAGAGGTTCTCATTAATCTGACTGCTGCCTCTGAAAGGACCACGTTGTGTGTGTGTGTGTGTGTGTGTGTGTGTGTGTGTGTGTGTGTGTGTGTGTGTGTGTGTGTGTGTGTGTGTGTGTGTGTGTGTGTGTGTGTGTGTGTGTGTGTGTGTGTGTGTGTGTGTGTGTGTGTGTGTTTTGGATAGGTTGTTTCCTGACTGAGCTTCAATAAACCCTTCAGTCTCCTCTTTCCATATCAACACACTTGAACACACACGCACACACACACACACACTATGGCAGTTGGCCAGGTAGAGGAGAAATATAACTGACAGAAAGGCCCAGACATACTCCAGTGAGATCTAAGATCTGAGATGTGAGATGTGGCCTGATTCCAGAGGGACTTTGCTTCTCTGAAGAGATTGGCTCCATTGGTCCCATTCCATCTGCTCTGGTCCTGGGGGGTGGATGTAAGGATGGGACTACTCTGGTCCTGGGGGGTGCATGTTAGGATGGGACTCTACTCTGGTCCTAGGGGGAGGGGGGGGTTGAATGGTAGAATGGGACTACTCTGGTCCTGGGGGGGATGAATGTTTGGATGGGACTCTACTCTGGTCCTGGGGGGGGTGAATGTTAAGATGGGACTACTCTGGTCCTGGGGGTGAATGTTAGGATGGGACTCTACTCTGGTCCTGGGGGGTGAATGTTAGGCTGGGACTCTAATCTGGTCCTGGGGGGTGACTGTTAGGATGGGACTCTACTCTGGTCCTGGGGGTGAATGTTAGGATTGGACTCTACTCTGGTCCTGGGGGGGATGAATGTTCGGATGGGACTACTCTGGTCCTGGGGGGTGAATGTTAGGATGGGACTCTACTCTGGTCCTGGGGGGGATGAATGTTAGGATGGGACTACTCTGGTCCTGGGGGGTGAATGTTAGGATGGGACTCTACTCTGATCCTGGGGGGGGTTAATGGTAGGATGGGACTACTCTGGTCCTGGGGGGGATGAATGTTGGGATGGGACTTTACTCTGGTCCTGTGGGGGATGAATGTTAGCATGGGACTCTACTCTGGTCCTGGGGGGGATGAATGTTAAGATGGGACTACTCTGGTCCTGGGGGGTGAATGTTAGGATGGGACTCTACTCTGGTCCTGGGGGGTAAATGTTAGGATGGGACTCTACTCTGGTCCTGGGGGTGAATGTTAGGATGGGACTCTACTCTGGTCCTGGAGGGTGAATGTTTGGATGGGACTCTACTCTGGTCCTGGGGGGTGGGTGAATGTGAGGATGGGACTCTGCTCTGGTCCTGAGGGGTGGATGTTAGGATGGGACTCCTCTGGTCCTGGGGGGTGAATGTTAGGATGGGACTCTGCTCTGGTCCTGCGGGGTCCTGGGGGGTGGATTTTAGAATGGGACTCTGCTCTGGTCCTGGGGGGTGAATGTTAGGATAGGACTCTACTCTGGTCCTGGGGGGTGAATGTTAGGATGGGAATCTACTCTGGTCCAGGGGGGGATGAATGTTAGGATTGGACTCTACTCTGGTCCTGGGGGGGATGAATGTTCGGATGGGACTACTCTGGTCCTGGGGGGTGAATGTTAGGATGGGACTCTGCTCTGGTCCTGGAGGGGATGAATGTTAGGATGGGACTACTCTGGTCCTGGGGGGTGAATGTTAGGATGGGACTCTGCTCTGGTCCTGGGGGGTGGTTTTTAGAATGGGACTCTGCTCTGGTCCTGAGGGGTGAATGTTAGGTTAGGACTCTACTCTGGTCCTGGAGGGTGAATGTTAGGATGGGACTCTACTCTGGTTCTGGGGGGTGAATGTTAGGATGGGACTCTGCTCTGGTCCTGTGGGGTCCTGGGGGCTGGATTTTAGAATGGGACTCTGCTCTGGTCCTGGGGGGTGAATGTTAGGTTAGGACTCTACTCTGGTCCTGAGGGGTGGATGTTAGGATGGGACTCCTCTGGTCCTGGGGGGTGAATGTTAGGATGGGACTCTGCTCTTGTCCTGCGGGGTCCTGGGGGGGTGGATTTTAGAATGGGACTCTGCTCTGGTCCTGGGGGGTGAATGTTAGGTTAGGACTCTACTCTGGTCCTGAGGGGTGGATGTTAGGATGGGACTCTACTCTGGTCCTGGGGGTGAATGTTAGGATGGGGCTCTACTCTGGTCCTGGGGGTGAATGTTAGGATGGGACTCTAATCTGGTCCTGGGGGTGACTGTTAGGATGGGACTCTACTCTGGTCCTGGGGGTGAATGTTAGGATTGGACTCTACTCTGGTCTTGGGGGGATGAATGTTCGGATGGGACTACTCTGGTCCTGGGGGTGAATGTTAGGATGGGACTCTACTCTGGTCCTGGGGGATGAATGTTAGGATGGGACTACTCTGGTCCTGGGGGTGAATGTTAGGATGGGACTCTACTCTGATCCTGGGGGTTAATGGTAGGATGGGACTACTCTGGTCCTGGGGGGATGAATGTTAGGATGGGACTCTACTCTGGTCCTGGGGGGGATGAATGTTAGGATGGGACTTTACTCTTGTCCTGTGGGGGATGAATGTTAGCATGGGACTCTACTCTGGTCTTGGGGGATGAATGTTAAGATGGGACTACTCTGGTCCTGGGGGGTGAATGTTAGGATGGGACTCTACTCTGGTCCTGGGGGGTAAATGTTAGGATGGGACTCTACTCTGGTCCTGGGGGTAAATGTTAGGATGGGACTCTACTCTTGTCCTGGAGGGTGAATGTTTGGATGGGACTCTACTCTGGTCCTGGGGGGTGGGTGAATGTGAGGATGGGACTCTGCTCTGGTCCTGAGGGGTGGATGTTAGGATGGGACTCCTCTGGTCCTGGGGGTGAATGTTAAGATGGGACTCTGCTCTGGTCCTGCGGGGTCCTGGGGGTGGATTTTAGAATGGGACTCTGCTCTGGTCCTGGGGGGTGAATGTTAGGATGGGAATCTACTCTGGTCCAGGGGGATGAATGTTAGGATGGGACTACTCTGGTCCTGGGGGTGAATGTTAGGATGGGACTCTACTCTGGTCCTGGGGGATGAATGTTAGGATGGGACTACTCTGGTCCTGGGGTGTAAATGTTAGGATGGGACTCTGCTTTGGTCCTGGGGGTGGTTTTAGAATGGGACTCTGCTCTGGTCCTGGGGGTGAATGTTAGGTTAGGACTCTACTCTGGTCCTGAGGGGTGGATGTTAGGATGGGACTCTACTCTGGTCCTGGGGGGGATGAATGTTAAGATGGGACTACTCTGGTCCTGGGGGTGAATGTTAGGATGGGACTCTACTCTGGTCCTGGGGGGTGAATGTTAGGATGGGACTCTAATCTGGTCCTGGGGGGTGACTGTTAGGATGGGACTCTACTCTGGTCCTGGGGGTGAATGTTAGGATTGGACTCTACTCTGGTCTTGGGGGGGATGAATGTTTGGATGGGACTACTCTGGTCCTGGGGGGTGAATGTTAGGATGGGACTCTACTCTGGTCCTGGGGGGGATGAATGTTAGGATGGGACTACTCTGGTCCTGGGGGGTGAATGTTAGGATGGGACTCTACTCTGATCCTGGGGGGGTTAATGGTAGGATGGGACTACTCTGGTCCTGGGGGGGATGAATGTTAGGATGGGACTCTACTCTGGTCCTGGGGGGATGAATGTTAGGATGGGACTTTACTCTTGTCCTGTGGGGGATGAATGTTAGCATGGGACTCTACTCTGGTCTTGGGGGGATGAATGTTAAGATGGGACTACTCTGGTCCTGGGGGGTGAATGTTAGGATGGGACTCTACTCTGGTCCTGGGGGGTAAATGTTAGGATGGGACTCTACTCTGGTCCTGGGGGGGTAAATGTTAGGATGGGACTCTACTCTTGTCCTGGAGGGTGAATGTTTGGATGGGACTCTACTCTGGTCCTGGGGGGTGGGTGAATGTGAGGATGGGACTCTGCTCTGGTCCTGAGGGGTGGATGTTAGGATGGGACTCCTCTGGTCCTGGGGGGTGAATGTTAAGATGGGACTCTGCTCTGGTCCTGCGGGGTCCTGGGGGGTGGATTTTAGAATGGGACTCTGCTCTGGTCCTGGGGGGTGAATGTTAGGATGGGAATCTACTCTGGTCCAGGGGGGGATGAATGTTAGGATGGGACTACTCTGGTCCTGGGGGGTGAATGTTAGGATGGGACTCTACTCTGGTCCTGGGGGATGAATGTTAGGATGAGACTACTCTGGTCCTGGGGTGTAAATGTTAGGATGGGACTCTGCTTTGGTCCTGGGGGGTGGTTTTTAGAATGGGACTCTGCTCTGGTCCTGGGGGGTGAATGTTAGGTTAGGACTCTACTCTGGTCCTGAGGGGTGGATGTTAGGATGGGACTCTACTCTGGTCCTGGGGGGGATGAATGTTAAGATGGGACTACTCTGGTCCTGGGGGTGAATGTTAGGATGGGACTCTACTCTGGTCCTGGGGGGTGAATGTTAGGATGGGACTCTAATCTGGTCCTGGGGGGTGACTGTTAGGATGGGACTCTACTCTGGTCCTGGGGGTGAATGTTAGGATTGGACTCTACTCTGGTCTTGGGGGGGATGAATGTTCGGATGGGACTACTCTGGTCCTGGGGGGTGAATGTTAGGATGGGACTCTACTCTGGTCCTGGGGGGAATGAATGTTAGGATGGGACTACTCTGGTCCTGGGGGGTGAATGTTAGGATGGGACTCTACTCTGATCCTGGGGGGGTTAATGGTAGGATGGGACTACTCTGGTCCTGGGGGGGATGAATGTTAGGATGGGACTCTACTCTGGTCCTGGGGGGGATGAATGTTAGGATGGGACTTTACTCTTGTCCTGTGGGGGATGAATGTTAGCATGGGACTCTACTCTTGTCCTGGAGGGTGAATGTTTGGATGGGACTCTACTCTGGTCCTGGGGGGTGGGTGAATGTGAGGATGGGACTCTGCTCTGGTCCTGAGGGGTGGATGTTAGGATGGGACTACTCTGGTCCTGGGGGGTGAATGTTAGGATGGGACTCTACTCTGGTCCTGGGGGGTAAATGTTAGGATGGGACTCTACTCTGGTCCTGGGGGTAAATGTTAGGATGGGACTCTACTCTTGTCCTGGAGGGTGAATGTTTGGATGGGACTCTACTCTGGTCCTGGGGGGTGGGTGAATGTGAGGATGGGACTCTGCTCTGGTCCTGAGGGGTGGATGTTAGGATGGGACTCCTCTGGTCCTGGGGGGTGAATGTTAAGATGGGACTCTGCTCTGGTCCTGCGGGGTCCTGGGGGGTGGATTTTAGAATGGGACTCTGCTCTGGTCCTGGGGGGTGAATGTTAGGATGGGAATCTACTCTGGTCCAGGGGGGGATGAATGTTAGGATGGGACTACTCTGGTCCTGGGGGGTGAATGTTAGGATGGGACTCTACTCTGGTCCTGGGGGGGATGAATGTTAGGATGGGACTACTCTGGTCCTGGGGTGTAAATGTTAGGATGGGACTCTGCTTTGGTCCTGGGGGGTGGTTTTTAGAATGGGACTCTGCTCTGGTCCTGGGGGGTGAATGTTAGGTTAGGACTCTACTCTGGTCCTGGAGGGTGAATGTTAGGATGGGACTCTACTCTGGTCCTGGGGGGTGGATGTTAGGATGGGACTCCTCTGGTCCTGGGGGTGAATGTTAGGATGGGACTCTGCTCTGGTCCTGCGGGGTCCTGGGGGCTGGATTTTAGAATGGGACTCTGCTCTGGTCCTGGGGGGTGAATGTTAGGATAGGACTCTACTCTGGTCCTGGGGGGTGAATGTTAGGATGGGAATCTACTCTGGTCCAGGGGGGGATGAATGTTAGGATTGGACTCTACTCTGGTCCTGGGGGATGAATGTTCGGATGGGACTACTCTGGTCCTGGGGGGTGAATGTTAGGATGGGACTCTACTCTGGTCCTGGGGGGGATGAATGTTAGGATGGGACTACTCTGGTCCTGGGGGTGAATGTTAGGATGGGACTCTGCTTTGGTCCTGGGGGGTGGTTTTTAGAATTGGACTCTGCTCTGGTCCTGGGGGGTGAATGTTAGGTTAGGACTCTACTCTGGTCCTGGAGGGTGAATGTTAGGATGGGACTCTACTCTGGTCCTGGGGGGTGAATGTTAGGATGGGACTCTGCTCTGGTCCTGCGGGGTCCTGGGGGGTGGATTTTAGAATGGGACTCTGCTCTGGTCCTGGGGGTGAATGTTAGGTTAGGACTCTACTCTGGTCCTGAGGGGTGGATGTTAGGATGGGACTCCTCTGGTCCTGGGGGGTGAATGTTAGGATGGGACTCTGCTCTGGTCCTGCGGGGTCCTGGGGGGTGGATTTTAGAATGGGACTCTGCTCTGGTCCTGGGGGGTGAATGTTAGGATAGGACTCTACTCTGGTCCTGGGGGGTGAATGTTAGGATGGGATTCTACTCTGGTCCTGGGGGTGAATGTTAGGATGGGAATCTACTCTGGTCCAGGGGGATGAATGTTAGGATTGGACTCTACTCTGGTCCTGGGGGGTGAATGTTCGGATCGGACTACTCTGGTCCTCGGGCTGAATGTTAGGATGGGACTCTACTCTGGTCCTGGGGGGGATGAATGTTAGGATGGGACTACTCTGGTCCTGGGGGGTGAATGTTAGGATGGGACTCTGCTTTGGTCCTGGGGGGTGGATTTTAGAATGGGACTCTGCTCTGGTCCTGGGGGGTGAATGTTAGGTTAGGACTCTACTCTGGTCCTGGGGGGTGAATGTTAGGATGGGACTCTGCTCTGGTCCTGCGGGGTCCTGGGGGGTGGATTTTAGAATGGGACTCTGCTCTGGTCCTGGGGGGTGAATGTTAGGATAGGACTCTACTCTGGTCCTGGGGGGTGAATGTTAAGATGGGAATCTACTCTGGTCCAGGGGGGGATGAATGTTAGGATTGGACTCTACTCTGGTCCTGGGGCGGATGAATGTTCGGATGGGACTACTCTGGTCCTGGGGGGTGAATGTTAGGATGGGACTCTACTCTGGTCCTGGGGCGGATGAATGTTAGGATGGGACTACTCTGGTCCTGGGGGTGAATGTTAGGATGGGACTCTGCTTTGGTCCTGGGGGGTGGTTTTTAGAATGGGACTCTGCTCTGGTCCTGGGGGGTGAATGTTAGGTTAGGACTCTACTCTGGTCCTGGGGGTGAATGTTAGGATGGGACTCTACTCTGGTCCTGGGGGGTGAATGTTAGGATGGGACTCTGCTCTGGTCCTGCGGGGTCCTGGGAGGTGGATTTTAGAATGGGACTCTGCTCTGGTCCTGGGGGTGAATGTTAGGTTAGGACTCTACTCTGGTCCTGAGGGGTGGTTGTTAGGATGGGACTCCTCTGGTCCTGGGGGGTGAATGTTAGGATGGGACTCTGCTCTGGTCCTGCGGGGTCCTGGGGGGTGGATTTTAGAATGGGACTCTGCTCTGGTCCTGGGGGGTGAATGTTAGGATAGGACTCTACTCTGGTCCTGGGGGGTGAATGTTAGGATGGGATTCTACTCTGGTCCTGGGGGGTGAATGTTAGGATGGGAATCTACTCTGGTCCAGGGGGGATGAATGTTAGGATTGGACTCTACTCTGGTCCTGGGGGGGATGAATGTTCGGATCGGACTACTCTGGTCCTGGGGCTGAATGTTAGGATGGGACTCTACTCTGGTCCTGGGGGGGATGAATGTTAGGATGGGACTACTCTGGTCCTGGGGGGTGAATGTTAGGATGGGACTCTGCTCTGGTCCTGGGGGGTGGATTTTAGAATGGGACTCTGCTCTGGTCCTGGGGGGTGAATGTTAGGTTAGGCCTCTACTCTGGTCCTGGGGGGTGAATGTTAGGATGGGACTCTACTCTGGTCCTGTGGGGTGAATGTTAGGATGGGAATCTACTCTGGTCCAGGGGGGGATAAATGTTAGGATTGGACTCTACTCTGGTCCTGGGGGATGAATGTTCGAATGGGACTACTCTGGTCCTGGGGGGTGAATGTTAGGATGGAACTCTACTCTGGTCCTGGGGGGGATGAATGTTAGGATGGGACTACTCTGGTCTTGGGGGGGGGTGAATGTTAGGATGGGACTCTACTCTGGTCCTGGGGGGTGAATGTTGGGATGGGACTCTACTCTGGTCCTGGGGGGTAAATGTTAGGATGGGACTCTACTCTGGTCCTGGGGGGTGAATGTTAGGATGGGACTCTGCTCTGGTCCTGCGGGGTCCTGGGAGGTGGATTTTAGAATGGGACTCTGCTCTGGTCCTGGGGGTGAATGTTAGGTTAGGACTCTACTCTGGTCCTGAGGGGTGAATGTTAGGATGGGACTCTACTCTGGTCCTGTGGGGTGAATGTTAGGATGGGAATCTACTCTGGTCCAGGGGGGGATAAATGTTAGGATTGGACTCTACTCTGGTCCTGGGGGGGATGAATGTTCGAATGGGACTACTCTGGTCCTGGGGGGTGAATGTTAGGATGGAACTCTACTCTGGTCCTGGGGGGGATGAATGTTAGGATGGGACTACTCTGGTCTTGGGGGGGGGGTGAATGTTAGGATGGGACTCTACTCTGGTCCTGGGGGGTGAATGTTGGGATGGGACTCTACTCTGGTCCTGGGGGGTAAATGTTAGGATGGGACTCTACTCTGGTCCTGGGGGTGAATGTTAGGATGGGACTCTACTCTGGTCCTGGAGGGTGAATGTTTGGATGGGACTCTACTCTGGTCCTGGGGGGTGGGTGAATGTTAGGATGGGACCCTGCTCTGGTCCTGAGGGGTGGATGTTAGGATGGGATTCTCTGGTCCTGGGGGTGAATGTTAGGATGGGACTCTGCTCTGGTCCTGCGGGGTCCTGGGGGGTGGATTTTAGAATGGGACTCTGCTCTGGTCCTGGGGGGTGAATGTTAGGATAGGACTCTACTCTGGTCCTGGGGGGTGAATGTTAGGATGGGATTCTACTCTGGTCCTGGGGGGTGAATGTTAGGATTGGAATCTACTCTGGTCCAGGGGGGGATGAATGTTAGGATTGGACTCTACTCTGGTTCTGGGGCGGATGAATGTTCGGATGGGACTACTCTGGTCCTGGGGGGTGAATGTTAGGATGGGACTCTACTCTGGTCCTGGGGGGGATGAATGTTAGGATGGGACTACTCTGGTCCTGGGGGGTGAATGTTAGGATGGGACTCTGCTTTGGTCCTGGGGGGTGGTTTTTAGAATGGGACTCTGCTCTGGTCCTGGGGGGTGAATGTTAGGTTAGGACTCTACTCTGGTCCTGGGGGGTGAATGTTAGGATGGGACTCTACTCTGGTCCTGGGGGGTGAATGTTAGGATGGGACTCTGCTCTGGTCCTGCGGGGTCCTGGGAGGTGGATTTTAGAATGGGACTCTGCTCTGGTCCTGGGGGTGAATGTTAGGTTAGGACTCTACTCTGGTCCTGAGGGGTGGATGTTAGGATGGGACTCCTCTGGTCCTGGGGGGTGAATGTTAGGATGGGACTCTGTTCTGGTCCTGCGGGGTCCTGGGGGGTGGATTTTAGAATGGGACTCTGCTCTGGTCCTGGGGGGTGAATGTTAGGATAGGACTCTACTCTGGTCCTGGGGGGTGAATGTTAGGATGGGATTCTACTCTGGTCCTGGGGGGTGAATGTTAGGATGGGAATCTACTCTGGTCCAGGGGGGATGAATGTTAGGATTGGACTCTACTCTGGTCCAGGGGGGGATGAATGTTCGGATCGGACTACTCTGGTCCTGGGGCTGAATGTTCGGATGGGACTCTACTCTGGTCCTGGGGGGATGAATGTTAGGATGGGACTACTCTGGTCCTGGGGGGTGAATGTTAGGATGGGACTCTGCTCTGGTCCTGGGGGGTGGATTTTAGAATGGGACTCTGCTCTGGTCCTGGGGGTGAATGTTAGGTTAGGCCTCTACTCTGGTCCTGGGGGGTGAATGTTAGGATGGGACTCTACTCTGGTCCTGTGGGGTGAATGTTAGGATGGGAATCTACTCTGGTCCAGGGGGGGATAAATGTTAGGATTGGACTCTACTCTGGTCCTGGGGGGGATGAATGTTCGAATGGGACTACTCTGGTCCTGGGGGGTGAATGTTAGGATGGAACTCTACTCTGGTCCTGGGGGGGATGAATGTTAGGATGGGACTACTCTGGTCTTGGGGGGGGGTGAATGTTAGGATGGGACTCTACTCTGGTCCTGGGGGGTGAATGTTGGGATGGGACTCTACTCTGGTCCTGGGGGTAAATGTTAGGATGGGACTCTACTCTGGTCCTGGGGGGTGAATGTTAGGATGGGACTCTGCTCTGGTCCTGCGGGGTCCTGGGAGGTGGATTTTAGAATGGGACTCTGCTCTGGTCCTGGGGGTGAATGTTAGGTTAGGACTCTACTCTGGTCCTGGGGGATGAATGTTAGGATGGGACTACTCTGGTCCTGGGGGTAAATGTTAGGATGGGACTCTACTCTGGTCCTGGGGGGGGTGAATGTTAGGATGGGACTCTACTCTGGTCCTGGAGGGTGAATGTTTGGATGGGACTCTACTCTGATAATGGGGGGTGGGTGAATGTTAGGATGGGACCCTGCTCTGGTCCTGAGGGGTGGATGTTAGGATGGGACTCCTCTGGTCCTGGGGGTGAATGTTAGGATGGGACTCTGCTCTGGTCCTGCGGGGTCCTGGGGGTGGATTTTAGAATGGGACTCTGCTCTGGTCCTGGGGGGTGAATGTTAGGATAGGACTCTACTCTGGTCCTGGGGGGTGAATGTTAGGATGGGATTCTACTCTGGTCCTGGGGGGTGAATGTTAGGATTGGACTCTACTCTGGTTCTGGGGGGGATGAATGTTCGGATGGGACTACTCTGGTCCTGGGGGGTGAATGTTAGGATGGGACTCTGCTCTGGTCCTGGGTGGTGGATTTTAGAATGGGACTCTACTCTGGTCCTGTGGGGTGAATGTTGGGATGGGACTACTCTGGTCTTGGGGGGTGAATGTTAGGATGGGACTCTACTCTGGTCCTGGGGGTGAATGTTGGGAAGGGACTACTCTGGTCCTGGGGGTGAATGTTAGGATGGGACTCTACGTTGGTCCTGGGGGATGCATGTTAGGAAGGGACTCTACTCTGGTCCTGGGGGGATGAATGTTAGGATGGGACTACTCTGGTCCTGGGGGTGAATGTTAGGATGGGACTCTACTCTGATCCTGGGGGTTAATGGTAGGATGGGACTACTCTGGTCCTGGGGGGATGAATGTTAGGATGGGACTCTACTCTGGTCCTGGGGGATGAATGTTAGGATGGGACTCTACTCTGGTCCTGTGGGGATGAATGTTAGCATGGGACTCTACTCTGGTCCTGGGGGATGAATGTTAAGATGGGACTACTCTGGTCCTGGGGGTGAATGTTAGGATGGGACTCTACTCTGGTCCTGGGGTGAATGTTAGGATGGGACTCTGCTCTGGTCCTGGGGGTAGATTTTAGAATGGGACTCTGCTCTGGTCCTGGGGGGTGAATGTTAGGTTAGGACTCTACTCTGGTCCTGTGGGGTGAATGTTAGGATGGGAATCTACTCTGGTCCAGGGGGGGATAAATGTTAGGACTGGACTCTACTCTGGTCCTGGGGGGGATGAATGTTCGAATGGGACTACTCTGGTCCTGGGGGGTGAATGTTAGGATGGAACTCTACTCTGGTCCTGGGGGGGATGAATGTTAGGATGGGACTACTCTGGTCTTGGGGGGGATGAATGTTAGGATGGGACTCTACTCTGGTCCTGGGGGGGATGAATGTTAGGATGGGACTCTACTCCGGTCCTGGGGGGATGAATGTTAGGATGGGACTCTACTCTGGTCCTGTGGGGGATGAATGTTAGCATGGGACTCTACTCTGGTCCTGGGGGGGATGAATGTTAAGATGGGACTACTCTGGTCCTGGGGGGTGAATGTTAGGATGGGAATCTACTCTGCTCCAGGGGGGGATAAATGTTAGGATTGGACTCTACTCTGGTCCTCGGGGGGATGAATGTTCGAATGGGACTACTCTGGTCCTGGGGGGTGAATGTTAGGATGGAACTCTACTCTGGTCCTGGGGGGATGAATGTTAGGATGGGACTACTCTGGGGGGGGGGGGTGAATGTTAGGATGGGACTCTACTCTGGTCCTGGGGGGGGAATGTTTGGATGGGACTACTCTGGTCTTGGGGGGATGAATGTTATGAAGGGACTCTACTCTGGTCCTGGGGAGGGGGTGAATGTTAGGATGGGACTACTCTGGACCTGGGGGGTGAATGTTAGGATGGGACTCTGCTCTGGTCCTGGGGGTGAATGTTAGAATGGGACTCTACTCTGGTCCTGGGGGGTGAATGTTAGGATTGGACTCTACTCTGGTCCTGGGGGGATGAATGTTAGGATGGGACTACTCTGGTCCTGGGGGTGGATGTTAGGATGGGACTATACTCTGGTCCTGGGGGTGAATGTTAGGATGGGATCCTACTCTGGTCCTTGGAGGTGAATGTTAGGACTGGACCCTAATCTGGTCCTGGGGTGAATGTTTGGATGGGACTCTACTCTGGTCCTGGGGGTGAATGTTAGGATTGGACCCTACTCTTGTCCTGGGGGTGAATGTTAGGATGGGACTCTACTCTGGTCCTGGGGGATGAATGTTAGGATGGAACTCTACTCTGGTCCTGGGGGGATGAATGTTAGGATGGGACTACTCTGGTCTTGGGGGGGGGGTGAATGTTAGGATGGGACTCTACTCTGGTCCGTGGGGGTGAATGTTGGGATGGGACTACTCTGTTCTTGGGGGATGAATGTTAAGATGGGACTACTCTGGTCCTGGGGGGTGAATGTTAGGATGGGACTCTACTCTGGTCCTGGGGGGTAAATGTTAGGATGGGACTCTACTCTGGTCCTGGGGGGGGTGAATGTTAGGATGGGACTCTACTCTGGTCCTGGAGGGTGAATGTTTGGATGGGACTCTACTCTGGTCCTGGGGGGTGGGTGAATGTTAGGATGGGACCCTGCTCTGGTCCTGAGGGGTGGATGTTAGGATGGGACTCCTCTGGTCCTGGGGGTGAATGTTAGGATGGGACTCTGCTCTGGTCCTGCGGGGTCCTGGGGGGTGGATTTTAGAATGGGACTCTGCTCTGGTCCTGGGGGGTGAATGTTAGGATAGGACTCTACTCTGGTCCTGGGGGGTGAATGTTAGGATGGGATTCTACTCTGGTCCTGGGGGTGAATGTTAGGATTGGAATCTACTCTGGTCCAGGGGGGGATGAATGTTAGGATTGGACTCTACTCTGGTTCTGGGGGGGATGAATGTTCGGATGGGACTACTCTGGTCCTGGGGGTGAATGTTAGGATGGGACTCTACTCTGGTCCTGGGGGGTGAATGTTAGGATGGGACTACTCTGGTCCTGGGGGGTGAATGTTAGGATGGGACTCTGCTCTGGTCCTGGGGGGTGGATTTTAGAATGGGACTCTACTCTGGTCCTGTGGGGTGAATGTTGGGATGGGACTACTCTGGTCTTGGGGGGGTGAATGTTAGGATGGGACTCTACTCTGGTCCTGGGGGGTGAATGTTGGGAAGGGACTACTCTGGTCCTGGGGGTGAATGTTAGGATGGGACTCTACGTTGGTCCTGGGGGGATGCATGTTAGGAAGGGACTCTACTCTGGTCCTGGGGGGGATGAATGTTAGGAAGGGACTACTCTGGTCCTGGGGGGTGAATGTTAGGATGGGACTCTACTCTGATCCTGGGGGGGGGGTTAATGGTAGGATGGGACTACTCTGGTCCTGGGGGGGATGAATGTTAGGATGGGACTCTACTCTGGTCCTGGGGGGATGAATGTTAGGATGGGACTCTACTCTGGTCCTGTGGGGGATGAATGTTAGCATGGGACTCTACTCTGGTCCTGGGGGGGATGAATGTTAAGATGGGACTACTCTGGTCCTGGGGGGTGAATGTTAGGATGGGACTCTACTCTGGTCCTGGGGGTGAATGTTAGGATGGGACTCTGCTCTGGTCCTGGGGGTGGATTTTAGAATGGGACTCTGCTCTGGTCCTGGGGGGTGAATGTTAGGTTAGGACTCTACTCTGGTCCTGTGGGGTGAATGTTAGGATGGGAATCTACTCTGGTCCAGGGGGGGATAAATGTTAGGACTGGACTCTACTCTGGTCCTGGGGGGATGAATGTTCGAATGGGACTACTCTGGTCCTGGGGGGTGAATGTTAGGATGGAACTCTACTCTGGTCCTGGGGGGGATGAATGTTAGGATGGGACTACTCTGGTCTTGGGGGGGATGAATGTTAGGATGGGACTCTACTCTGGTCCTGGGGGGGATGAATGTTAGGATGGGACTCTACTCCGGTCATGGGGGGGATGAATGTTAGGATGGGACTCTACTCTGGTCCTGTGGGGGATGAATGTTAGCATGGGACTCTACTCTGGTCCTGGGGGGGATGAATGTTAAGATGGGACTACTCTGGTCCTGGGGGGTGAATGTTAGGATGGGAATCTACTCTGCTCCAGGGGGGGATAAATGTTAGGATTGGACTCTACTCTGGTCCTCGGGGGGATGAATGTTCGAATGGGACTACTCTGGTCCTGGGGGGTGAATGTTAGGATGGAACTCTACTCTGGTCCTGGGGGGATGAATGTTAGGATGGGACTACTCTGGTCTTGGGGGGTGAATGTTAGGATGGGACTCTACTCTGGTCCTGGGGGGTGAATGTTTGGATGGGACTACTCTGGTCTTGGGGGGATGAATGTTAGGAAGGGACTCTACTCTGGTCCTGGGGGGGGGGTGAATGTTAGGATGGGACTACTCTGGACCTGGGGGGTGAATGTTAGGATGGGACTCTACTCTGATCCTGGGGGTTAATGGTAGGATGGGACTACTCTGGTCCTGGGGGGATGAATGTTAGGATGGGACTCTACTCTGGTCCTGGGGGGATGAATGTTAGGATGGGACTCTACTCTGGTCCTGTGGGGGATGAATGTTAGCATGGGACTCTACTCTGGTCCTGGGGGATGAATGTTAAGATGGGACTACTCTGGTCCTGGGGGGTGAATGTTAGGATGGGACTCTACTCTGGTCCTGGGGTGAATGTTAGGGTGGGACTCTGCTCTGGTCCTGGGGGTGGATTTTAGAATGGGACTCTGCTCTGGTCCTGGGGGGTGAATGTTAGGTTAGGACTCTACTCTGGTCCTGTGGGGTGAATGTTAGGATGGGAATCTACTCTGGTCCAGGGGGATAAATGTTAGGACTGGACTCTACTCTGGTCCTGGGGGATGAATGTTCGAATGGGACTACTCTGGTCCTGGGGGGTGAATGTTAGGATGGAACTCTACTCTGGTCCTGGGGGGATGAATGTTAGGATGGGACTACTCTGGTCTTGGGGGGATGAATGTTAGGATGGGACTCTACTCTGGTCCTGGGGGATGAATGTTAGGATGGGACTCTACTCCGGTCCTGGGGGGATGAATGTTAGGATGGGACTCTACTCTGGTCCTGTGGGGATGAATGTTAGCATGGGACTCTACTCTGGTCCTGGGGAGGGGGTGAATGTTAGGATGGGACTACTCTGGACCTGGGGGTGAATGTTAGGATGGGACTCTGCTCTGGTCCTGGGGGTGAATGTTAGAATGGGACTCTACTCTGGTCCTGGGGTGAATGTTAGGATTGGACTCTACTCTGGTCCTGGGGGGATGAATGTTAGGATGGGACTACTCTGGTCCTGGGGGGGTGGATGTTAGGATGGGACTATACTCTGGTCCTGGGGGTGAATGTTAGGATGGGATCCTACTCTGGTCCTTGGAGGTGAATGTTAGGACTGGACCCTAATCTGGTCCTGGGGGTGAATGTTTGGATGGGACTCTACTCTGGTCCTGGGGGGTGAATGTTAGGATTGGACCCTACTCTTGTCCTGGGGGTGAATGTTAGGATGGGACTCTACTCTGGTCCTGGGGGGTGAATGTTAGGATGGAACTCTACTCTGGTCCTGGGGGGGATGAATGTTAGGATGGGACTACTCTGGTCTTGGGGGGTGAATGTTAGGATGGGACTCTACTCTGGTCCTGGGGGTGAATGTTGGGATGGGACTACTCTGTTCTTGGGGGATGAATGTTAAGATGGGACTACTCTGGTCCTGGGGGTGAATGTTAGGATGGGACTCTACTCTGGTCCTGGGGGTAAATGTTAGGATGGGACTCTACTCTGGTCCTGGGGGTGAATGTTAGGATGGGACTCTACTCTGGTCCTGGAGGGTGAATGTTTGGATGGGACTCTACTCTGGTCCTGGGGGGTGGGTGAATGTTAGGATGGGACCCTGCTCTGGTCCTGAGGGGTGGATGTTAGGATGGGACTCCTCTGGTCCTGGGGGTGAATGTTAGGATGGGACTCTGCTCTGGTCCTGCGGGGTCCTGGGGGTGGATTTTAGAATGGGACTCTGCTCTGGTCCTGGGGGGTGAATGTTAGGATAGGACTCTACTCTGGTCCTGGGGGTGAATGTTAGGATGGGATTCTACTCTGGTCCTGGGGGTGAATGTTAGGATTGGAATCTACTCTGGTCCAGGGGGGGATGAATGTTAGGATTGGACTCTACTCTGGTTCTGGGGGATGAATGTTCGGATGGGACTACTCTGGTCCTGGGGGTGAATGTTAGGATGGGACTCTACTCTGGTCCTGGGGGGTGAATGTTAGGATGGGACTACTCTGGTCCTGGGCGGTGAATGTTAGGATGGGACTCTGCTCTGGTCCTGGGGGGTGGATTTTAGAATGGGACTCTACTCTGGTCCTGTGGGGTGAATGTTGGGATGGGACTACTCTGGTCTTGGGGGGTGAATGTTAGGATGGGACTCTACTCTGGTCCTGGGGGGTGAATGTTGGGAAGGGACTACTCTGGTCCTGGGGGTGAATGTTAGGATGGGACTCTACGTTGGTCCTGGGGGATGCATGTTAGGAAGGGACTCTACTCTGGTCCTGGGGGGGATGAATGTTAGGATGGGACTACTCTGGTCCTGGGGGGTGAATGTTAGGATGGGACTCTACTCTGATCCTGGGGGTTAATGGTAGGATGGGACTACTCTGGTCCTGGGGGGATGAATGTTAGGATGGGACTCTACTCTGGTCCTGGGGGGATGAATGTTAGGATGGGACTCTACTCTGGTCCTGTGGGGGATGAATGTTAGCATGGGACTCTACTCTGGTCCTGGGGGGGATGAATGTTAAGATGGGACTACTCTGGTCCTGGGGGGTGAATGTTAGGGTGGGCCTCTACTCTGGTCCAGGGGGTGAATGTTAGGATGGGACTCTGCTCTGGTACTGGGGGTGGATTTTAGAATGGGACTCTGCTCTGGTCCTGGGGGGTGAATGTTAGGTTAGGACTCTACTCTGGTCCTGTGGGGTGAATGTTAGGATGGGAATCTACTCTGGTCCAGGGGGATAAATGTTAGGACTGGACTCTACTCTGGTCCTGGGGGATGAATGTTCGAATGGGACTACTCTGGTCCTGGGGGTGAATGTTAGGATGGAACTCTACTCTGGTCCTGGGGGATGAATGTTAGGATGGGACTACTCTGGTCTTGGGGGATGAATGTTAGGATGGGACTCTACTCTGGTCCTGGGGGATGAATGTTAGGATGGGACTCTACTCCGGTCATGGGGGGATGAATGTTAGGATGGGACTCTACTCTGGTCCTGTGGGGGATGAATGTTAGCATGGGACTCTACTCTGGTCCTGGGGGGATGAATGTTAAGATGGGACTACTCTGGTCCTGGGGGTGAATGTTAGGATGGGAATCTACTCTGCTCCAGGGGGATAAATGTTAGGATTGGACTCTACTCTGGTCCTCGGGGATGAATGTTCGAATGGGACTACTCTGGTCCTGGGGGTGAATGTTTGGATGGGACTACTCTGGTCTTGGGGGGATGAATGTTAGGAAGGGACTCTACTCTGGTCCTGGGGAGGGGGTGAATGTTAGGATGGGACTACTCTGGACCTGGGGGGTGAATGTTAGGATGGGACTCTGCTCTGGTCCTGGGGGGTAAATGTTAGAATGGGACTCTACTCTGGTCCTGGGGGGGGGTGAATGTTAGGATTGGACTCTACTCTGGTCCTGGGGGATGAATGTTAGGATGGGACTACTCTGGTCCTGGGGGGTGGATGTTAGGATGGGACTATACTCTGGTCCTGGGGGTGAATGTTAGGATGGGATCCTACTCTGGTCCTTGGAGGTGAATGTTAGGACTGGACCCTAATCTGGTCCTGGGGGTGAATGTTTGGATGGGACTCTACTCTGGTCCTGGGGGGTGAATGTTAGGATTGGACCCTACTCTTGTCCTGGGGGGTGAATGTTAGGATGGGACTCTACTCTGGTCCTGGGGGGGATGAATGTTAGGATGGGACTACTCTGGTCCTGGGGGGTGAACGTTAGGATGGGACTCTACTCTGATCCTGGGGGGGGTTAATGGTAGGATGGGACTACTCTGGTCCTGGGGGGGATGAATGTTAGGATGAGACTCTACTCCGGTCCTGGGGGGGATGAATGTTAGGATGGGACTCTACTCTGGTCCTTTGGGGGATGAATGTTAGCATGGGACTCTACTCTGGTCCTGGGGGGGATGAATGTTAAGATGGGACTACTCTGGTCCTGGGGGGGGGTGAATGTTAGGATGGGACTCTACTCTTGTCCTGGAGGGTGAATGTTTGGATGGGACTCTACTCTGGTCCTGGGGGGTGGGTGAATGTTAGCATGGGACTCTGCTCTGGTCCTGAGGGGTGGATGTTAGGATGGGACTCCTCTGGTCCTGGGGGGTGAATGTTAGGATGGGACTCTGCTCTGGTCCTGCGGGGTCCTGGGGGGTGGATTTTAGAATGGGACTCTGCTCTGGTCCTGGGGGGTGAATGTTAGGATAGGACTCTACTCTGGTCCTGGGGGGTGAATGTTAGGATGGGATTCTACTCTGGTCCTGGGGGGGATGAATGTTAGGATGGGACTCTACTCTGGTCCTGGGGGGGATGAATGTTAAGATGGGACTACTCTGGTCCTGGGGGGGTGAATGTTCGGATGGGACTACTCTGGTCCTGGGGGGTGAATGTTAGGATGGGACTCTACTCTGGTCCTGGGGGGGATGAATGTTAGGATGGGACTACTCTGGTCCTGGGGGGTGAATGTTAGGATGGGACTCTGCTCTGGTCCTGGGGGGTGGATTTTAGAATGGGACTCTGCTCTGGTCCTGGGAGGTGAATGTTAGGATAGGACTCTACTCTGGTCCTGGGGGTGAATGTTAGGATGGGACTCTACTCTGGTCCTGGGGGGTGGCTGTTAGGATGGGAATCTACTCTGGTCCAGGGGGGGATAAATGTTAGGATTGGACCCTACTCTGGTCCTGGGGGGGATGAATGTTAGGATGGGACTACTCTGGTCTTGGGGGGGGGGTGAATGTTAAGATGGGACTACTCTGGTCCTGGGGGTGAATGTTAGGATGGGACTCTACTCTGGTCCTGGAGGGTGAATGTTTGGATGGGACTCTACTCTGGTCCTGGGGGGTGGGTGAATGTTAGGATGGGACTCTGCTCTGGTCCTGAGGGGTGGATGTTAGGATGGGACTCCTCTGGTCCTGGGGGGTGAATGTTAGGATGGGACTCTGCTCTGGTCCTGCGGGGTCCTGGGGGGTGGATTTTAGAATGGGACTCTGCTCTGGTCCTGGGGGGTGAATGTTAGGATAGGACTCTACTCTGGTCCTGGGGGGTGAATGTTAGGATGGGATTCTACTCTGGTCCTGGGGGGTGAATGTTAGGATGGGAATCTACTCTGGTCCAGGGGGTGATGAATGTTAGGATTGGACTCTACTCTGGTCCTGGGGGGGATGACTGTTCGGATGGGACTACTCTGGTCCTGGGGGGTGAATGTTAGGATGGGACTCTACTCTGGTCCTGGGGGGGATGAATGTTAGGATGGGACTACTCTGGTCCTGGGGGGTGAATGTTAGGATGGGACTCTGCTCTGGTCCTGGGGGGTGGATTTTAGAATGGGACTCTGCTCTGGTCCTGGGGGGTGAATGTTAGGATAGGACTCTACTCTGGTCCTGGGGGGTGAATGTTAGGATGGGACTCTACTCTGGTCCTGGGGGTGGCTGTTAGGATGGGAATCTACTCTGGTCCAGGGGGGGATAAATGTTAGGATTGGACCCTACTCTGGTCCTGGGGGGTTAGGATGGGACTACTCTGGTCTTGGGGGGGGGGGGGTGAATGTTAAGATGGGACTACTCTGGTCCTGGGGGGGGTGAATGTTAGGATGAGACTCTACTCTGGTCCTGGAGGGTGAATGTTTGGATGGGACTCTACTCTGGTCCTGGGGGGTGGGTGAATGTTAGGATGGGACTCTGCTCTGGTCCTGAGGGGTGGATGTTAGGATGGGACTCCTCTGGTCCTGGGGGGTGAATGTTAGGATGGGACTCTGCTCTGGTCCTGCGGGGTCCTGTGGGGTGGATTTTAGAATGGGACTCTGCTCTGGTCCTGGGGGGTGAATGTTAGGATAGGACTCTACTCTGGTCCTGGGGGGTGAATGTTAGGATGGGATTCTACTCTGGTCCTGGGGGGTGAATGTTAGGATGGGAATCTACTCTGGTCCAGGGGCGATGAATGTTAGGATTGGACTCTACTCTGGTCCTGGGGGGGATGACTGTTCGGGTGGGACTACTCTGGTCCTGGGGGGTGAATGTTAGGATGGGACTCTACTCTGGTCCTGGGGGGGATGAATGTTAGGATGGGACTACTCTGGTCCTGGGGGGTGAATGTTAGGATGGGACTCTGCTCTGGTCCTGGGGGGTGGATTTTAGAATGGGACTCTGCTCTGGTCCTGGGGGGTGAATGTTAGGATAGGACTCTACTCTGGTCCTGGGGGGTGGCTGTTAGGATGGGAATCTACTCTGGTCCAGGGGGGGATAAATGTTAGGATTGGACTCTACTCTGGTCCTGGGGGGGATGAATGTTCGAATGGGACTACTCTGGTCCTGGGTGGTGAATGTTAGGATGGAACTCTACTCTGGTCCTGGGGGGGATGAATGTTAGGATGGGACTACTCTGGTCTTGGGGGGGGGGGTGAATGTTAGGATGGGACTACTCTGGTCTTGGAGGGGATGAATGTTAGGATGGGACTCTACTCCGGTCCTGGGGGGGATGAATGTTAGGATGGGACTCTACTCTGGTCCTGTGGGGGATGAATGTTAGCATGGGACTCTACTCTGGTCCTGGGGGGGATGAATGTTAAGATGGGAATCTACTCTGCTCCAGGGGGGGATAAATGTTAGGATTGGACTCTACTCTGGTCCTGGGGGGGATGAATGTTTGAATGGGACTACTCTGGTCCTGGGGGGTGAATGTTAGGATGGGACTCTACTCTGGTCCTGGGGGGTGAATGTTTGGATGGGACTACTCTGGTCTTGGGGGGATGAATGTTAGGAAGGGACTCTACTCTGGTCCTGGGGAGGGGGTGAATGTTAGGATGGGACTACTCTGGATCTGGGGGGTGAATGTTAGGATGGGACTCTGCTCTGGTCCTGGGGGGTGAATGTTAGAATGGGACTCTACTCTGGTCCTGGGGGGTGAATGTTAGGATTGGACTCTACTCTGGTCCTGGGGGGATGAATGTTAGGATGGGACTACTCTGGTCCTGGGGGTGGATGTTAGGATGGGACTATACTCTGGTCCTGGGGGTGAATGTTAGGATGGGATCCTACTCTGGTCCTTGGAGGTGAATGTTAGGACTGGACCCTAATCTGGTCCTGGGGGTGAATGTTTGGATGGGACTCTACTCTGGTCCTGGGGGGTGAATGTTAGGATTGGACCCTACTCTTGTCCTGGGGGGTGAATGTTAGGATGGGACTCTACTCTGGTCCTGGGGGGGTGAATGTTAGGATGGGACTCTACTCTGGTCCTGGGGGTGAATGTTGGGATGGGACTACTCTGGTCTTGGGGGGGTGAATGTTAGGATGGGACTCTGAGGTTGATTGACATCATGTCTGACAGACTGTTACACTTTCATGATGGAGATTTATAGCTCTCCCTTTCTCCCCCTCTGCTCCCTCTCGCTCTCTTTCTCCCCCATCGCCTCTCCTCTCTCTCTCAACCCCACACGCTCACCCTCTCTTTCTATCCCCTCTCTTTCTCTTTCCCCTCTCCTCTCTCTCTCTCTCTCTCTCTCTCTCGCCTCTTTCTCTCTCTCAGGGTACTTCCTGCCTACCTTAGCCCCACCCACCCAGAAGTCGTTTCAGGGCTGCATGCAGGCAATTCTATTGGACGATCAGCCGGCTGATATGCATGCCGTGGAGAAAGGCATTGTGGGAGCATTTGAGAACGTCAGCTTAGACATGTGTGCCATTATAGACAGGTAAGAGACCCAAACAAACACATAAGATCTTTGGTGTGTACGTTTACTTTTCAAATGTTTGATGTTTGAACTAATAATGAGGTCAGAGAGCTGATGGTCACTAGAGATATATATATATATTTATTAATATTTCTCCAGACGAATACATTGTATTGTACTTCTGATTGCAGGTGGCCCACATTTTCTCAGTCATATAAATATGAAATCTCTCTCTCGGATCAATGCATCTCTGTGATTCTGAAGCTGTTACATTAAACTTTGACAACAGTTTTTGTTAATTGCATACATTTATTGAATTTATAGAATGAACGCACCAATAGTATCTACAATATCTGACTTTGGAGAGCTTGGTGTCATTCCTTACATTTTTTTGAAGGTTAACATTTGCGATACGTTGGGTTGTGGAGACCACTGGTTACAGAAGCATCACTGCCGTATTTGCACTGAGACACAAAAAGACATGGAAAAGCATCCTTTATTTCTCATTGTTTACCTAAACATGTTCAGCACAACATACAGCACACACAGAGATCAGTGTCGGTCATTGTACAAACACAAACCGATGCTTTCCTTGCTGTACAAAGAAGAGCTTGGCTTCGGGACGATTCAGAACAGGGATTGTCTTGATTTAGATGTTTAATTCTTGCTTTCATGTCTCCTTTGTTCCAAGGTCCCTCCACCTCCTCACCATGGTAAAAGCACTCTATTCTTACAGCTGCAGAATTGGTCTGCTTTAGAACAGATTTAAAAGGCTAAGCTTTCTCTCTCTCTCTCTCTCTCTCTCTCTCTCTCTCTCTCTCTCTCTCTCTCTCTCTCTCTCTCTCTCTCTCTCTCTCTCTCTCTCTCTCTCTCTCTCTCTCTCTCTCTCTCTCTCTCTCTCTCTCTCTCTCTCTCTCTCTCTGTCTGTCTGTCTGTCTGTCTGTCTGTCTGTCTGTCTGTCTGTCTGTCTGTCTGTCTGTCTGTCTGTCTGTCTGTCTGTCTGTCTGTCTGTCTGTCTGTCTGTCTGTCTGTCTGTCTGTCTGTCTGTCTGTCTGTC
>NC_068448.1:65181576-65201576 GCF_023373465.1 Oncorhynchus keta
TATAAGAATACAGTACCTTCACAAAGTATTCACACCAATTTACTTTTCCCTAATGTTTTTGCGTTACAACCTGAATTTTAAATTTATTAAATTGAGATTGTTTTTCACTGGCCTACACACAACACCCCATAACGTCAAAGTGAAATTGTGTTGAAATATATTGAGACAATAAGTATTCAACCCTTTCGTTATGAATTTCAAACACAGATTCAACCACAAAAAAAACAGAAAAGCTTTCCAATGCCTTGCAAAGAAGGGTGGAGTTATTAATTACACTTAGGATGGTGTATCAATACACCCAGTCACTACAAAGATGCAGGCGTCCTTCCTAACTCAGATGCCGGAGAGGAAAGAAATCATGATGCCAATGATGACTTTAAAACAGTTTAATGGCTGTGATGGAAGAAAACTGAGGATGGATCAACTACATTGTAGTTCCTCCACAATACTAACCTAAATGACAGAGTGAAAAGATGGAAGCCTGTACAGAATAAAACATATTCCAAGCATGCATCCTGTTTGCAATAAGGCACTAAAGTAAAACTGCCAAAAATGTGGCAAATAAATAAACGTCCACATAAAAATGTCCAAAAATGTCCTGAATACAAAGCAGTGATCCAACACATCACTGAGTACCACTCTTCACATTTTCTAGCAAAGTGTTGCTGCATCATGTTATGGGTATGCTTGTCATCGGCAAGGACTTATGAGGTTTTTTTTTAGGATAAAAGGAAATGGGAATAGAGCTAAACACAGGCAAAATCCTAGAGGAAAACCTGGTTGAGTCTGCTTTCCAACAGACACAAATTCACAAACAGACACAAATGTACCTTTCGGCAGGACAATAACCTAAAGCACAAGGCCAAATCTACACTGGAGTTGCTTACCAACACGACATTGAATGTTCCTGAGTGGCCTAATTATAGTTTTGACTTAAATCAAATAAAAAATATATGGCAAGACTTGAAAATGGCTGTCAACATCCAACTTGACGGAGCTTGAGGAATTTAAAAAATAATCATGTGCAAATATGATATAATCCAGGTGGGGAACTTACACAGAAAGACTCACAGCTGTAATCACTCATAGAGACTTACCCAGGAAGACACAGCTGTAATCACTCTTAGAGACTTACCCAGAAAGACTCACAGCTGTCATCACTCTTAGAGACTTACCCAGAAAGACTCACAGCTGTAATCACTCTTAGAGACTTACCCAGAACGACTCATCGCTCTTAGAGACTTACCCAGAAATACTCACAGCTGTAATCACTCTTAGAGACTTATCCAGAAAGACTCACAGCTGTAATCACTCTTAGAGACTTACCCAGAAAGACTCACAGCTGTAATCACTCTTAGAGACTTACCCAGAAAGACTCACAGCTGTAATCACTCTTAGAGACTTACCCAGAAAGACTCACAGCTGTAATCACTCTTAGAGACTTACCCAGAAAGACTCACAGCTGTAATCACTGCCAAAGGTGATTCTAACATGTATTGACTCAGGGGTGGGAATACTTATGTAATTTAGATATTTCAGTATTTCATTTTCAATAAATATGCAAAAAGATTCTGAAAACATTGTTTATTTATTGAATTCTGGCTGTAATATAACAACATGTGGAATAAGTCAAGGGGTATCAATACTTTCTGAAGGCACTGTATATTTTAGGAGCTTTCATTCAATCAGCTGTGTTAAAGCTAAGCTTTATCTCTCTCTCTTTCCCTCTCTCTCTTTTTCTCTCTTTTCCTCTCCCTCTCTCTCTCCCTATCTCTCTTTGTCTCTCTCTCGCTCTATTTTCTCTCACTCTCTGACTCTCTCTCTTTCTTTCTCTCTCTCAGAAGACAAGGTGTGGACTACTGTGGTAAATAATCTACCAGCCCAGACCTCAGTGACCGGCTCTAGCAGAGAGAGACGCACTGTGCTGCAACTCAACTACAGTGCGTCTATGGAACAGGTACACACACACACACACACACACACACACACACACACACACACACACACACACACACACACACACACACACACACACACACACACACACACACACACACACACACACACACACACACACACACACACACACACACACACACACACACACACACACACACACACACACACACATTCTGTGCCATTCGATGACTGTTCATTGTGTCTTTCAGTTAAGTATTTCATCCCACCCTACTCTCTTTTTCTTTCCTGTTAACTCTTTAACTTCGTGGTCATTTTCATTGACTACTTACTTGTATGTGTTTGTGTGTGTGTTTGTGTGTGTGTGTGTGTGTGTGTGTGTGTGTGTGTGTGTGTGTGTGTGTGTGTGTGTGTGTGTGTGTGTGTGTGTGTGTGTGTGTGTGTGTGTGTGTGTGTGTGTGTGTGTGTGTGTGTGTGTGTGTGTGTGACTGGGTCTGTGTGTATACATGCGTGTGCGTGCATGTGTTTGTAACAGGTCACAGCTATTACCACCAGTGCAGAACACTGTGAACAACACGTGTCGTACAGCTGCCTCATGTCCCGACTGCTCAACACACCCGGTAACACAGTGTTCTATTCGTCTCTACTGCAGTGTTCTTGTCTTCTCTACTGCAGTGTTCTTGTCTTCTCTACTGCAGTGTTCTTGTCTTCTCTATTTGTTCTTCTTCTACTGCTTGGGCTCAACTATCAGTCTGCTGTGTGTTCGTCCTCACTTATGTAGTGGGGTCATCTGGGTAGTGAGAGGGAGTGGTGTTTCTCTCTCCCCCTGTTAGATTGTCACCCCTTTAGACAACCTGCTAATTAACATCTGATTATCCTATCCGTCTTCGTGCACTTTAATGTTCGACAAACCAAGGCTTTTGTTCAAGGTTGCTTCAGTTCTCTGCCCTGCTGGACTCCAAGATGAATTCCAACATTGAAATATTCACTCATGTAATGAAATATGCTCAAGGCCCTGTCTCTCACTGTGTTATTTAAAGAAGAGCCCAGCTGAGGCTGAGGACATCAATGAAATTAGTGAGAGATGAGACGTTCAGTGTGTCAGGAAGAAGGAAACTAAAGATTAGATGATGGGAGAGAAGGACTGATACATAATGGCAGTGTGTCAGGAAGAAGGACTGATACATAATGGCAGTGTGTCAGGAAGAAGGACTGATACATAATGGCAGTGTGTCAGGAAGAAGGACTGATACATAATGGCAGTGTGTCAGGAAGAAGGACTGATACATAATGGCAGTGTGTCAGGAAGAAGGACTGATACATAATGGCAGTGTGTCAGGAAGAAGGACTGATACATAATGGCAGTGTGTCAGGAAGAATGACTGATACATAATGGCAGTGTGTCAGGAAGAAGGACTGACACATAATGGCAGTGTGTCAGGAAGAAGGACTGATACATAATGGCAGTGTGTCAGGAAGAAGGACTGATACATAATGGCAGTGTGTCAGGAAGAAGGACTGATACATAATGGCAGTGTGTCAGGAAGAAGGACTGATACATAATGGCAGTGTGTCAGGAAGAAGGACTGATACATAATGGCAGTGTGTCAGGAAGAAGGACTGATACATATTGGCAGTGTGTCAGGAAGAAGGACTGATACATAATGGCAGTGTGTCAGGAAGAAGGACTGATACATAATGGCAGTGTGTCAGGAAGAAGAACTGATACATAATGGCAGTGTGTCAGGAAGAAGGACTGACACATAATGGCAGTGTGTCAGGAAGAAGGACTGACACATAATGGCAGTGTGTCAGGAAGAAGGACTGACACATAATGGCAGTGTGTCAGGAAGAAGGACTGATACATAATGGCAGTGTGTCAGGAAGAAGGACTGATACATAATGGCAGTGTGTCAGGGAGAAGGACTGATACATAATGGCAGTGTGTCAGGAAGAAGGACTGACACATAATGGCAGTGTGTCAGGAAGAAGGACTGATACATAATGGCAGTGTGTCAGGAAGAAGGACTGATACATAATGGCAGTGTGTCAGGAAGAAGGACTGATACATAATGGCAGTGTGTCAGGAAGAATGACTGATAGATAATGGCAGTGTGTCAGGAAGAAGGACTGATACATAATGGCAGTGTGTCAGGAAGAAGGACTGATACATAATGGCAGTGTGTCAGGAAGAATGACTGATAGATAATGGCAGTGTGTCAGGAAGAAGGACTGATACATAATGGCAGTGTGTCAGGAAGAAGGACTGATACATAATGGCAGTGTGTCAGGAAGAAGGACTGATACATAATGGCAGTGTGTCAGGAAGAAGAACTGATACATCATGGCAGTGTGTCAGGAAGAAGGACTGATACATAATGGCAGTGTGTCAGGAAGAAGGACTGATACATAATGGCAGTGTGTGAGGAAGAAGGACTGATACATAATGGCAGTGTGTCAGGAAGAAGGACTGATACATAATGGCAGTGTGTCAGGAAGAAGGACTGACACATAATGGCAGTGTGTCAGGAAGAAGGACTGATACATAATGGCAGTGTGTCAGGAAGAAGGACTGATACATAATGGCAGTGTGTCAGGAAGAAGGACTGATACATAATGGCAGTGTGCCAGGAAGAAGGACTGATACATAATGGCAGTGTGTCAGGAAGAAGGACTGATACATAATGGCAGTGTGTCAGGAAGAAGGACTGATACATAATGGCAGTGTGCCAGGAAGAAGGACTGACACATAATGGCAGTGTGTCAGGAAGAAGGACTGATACATAATTGCAGTGTGTCAGGAAGAAGGACTGATACATAATGGCAGTGTGTCAGGAAGAAGGACTGATACATAATGGCAGTGTGTCAGGAAGAAGGACTGATACATAATGGCAGTGTGTCAGGAAGAAGGACTGATACATAATGGCAGTGTGTCAGGAAGAAGGACTGATACATAATGGCAGTGTGTCAGGAAGAAGGACTGATACATAATGGCAGTGTGTCAGGAAGAAGGACTGACACATAATGGCAGTGTGTCAGGAATAAGGACTGATACATAATGGCAGTGTGTCAGGAAGAAGGACTGATACATAATGGCAGTTTGTCAGGAAGAAGGACTGACACATAATGGCAGTGTGTCAGGAAGAAGGACTGACACATAATGGCAGTGTGTCAGGAAGAAGGACTGATACATAATGGCAATGTGTCAGGAAGAAGGACTGATACATATTGGCAGTGTGTCAGGAAGAAGGACTGACACATAATGGCAGTGTGTCAGGAAGAAGGACTGATACATAATGGCAGTGTGTCAGGAAGAAGGACTGATACATAATGGCAGTGTGTCAGGAAGAAGGACTGATACATAATGGCAGTGTGTCAGGAAGAAGGACTGATACATAATGGCAGTGTGTCAGGAAGAATGACTGATAGATAATGGCAGTGTGTCAGGAAGAATGACTGATAGATAATGGCAGTGTGTCAGGAAGAAGGACTGATAGATAATGGCAGTGTGTCAGGAAGAAGGACTGACACATAATGGCAGTGTGTCAGGAAGAATGACTGATAGATAATGGCAGTGTGTCAGGAAGAAGGACTGATAGATAATGGCAGTGTGTCAGGAAGAAGGACTGACACATAATGGCAGTGTGTCAGGAAGAAGGACTGACACATAATGGCAGTGTGTCAGGAAGAAGGACTGACACATAATGGCAGTATGTGGGGGTGGGATGAAAAGTCTTTCTCTCCCCTCCCCCCTGTGTGGTTTCCACACAACACAACCATGATCAGGTCATTTGGCTGATTCCCATAGGAAAACACACACACACACACGCTCCTTCCTGTCTGTTAGCTTTTGTCTGAGTAGGAACTTTTTGTCAAAGTACAAACACAGCTCGGATATTAACTAACATTTCCGCAAGGTTGAACCATGATTTTACAGAGTAATCTTGTCTGTCTGTGTATGTGTTCTTTCAACCAGCTATAAAATTCCATTAAGTGGGACATAATGTGTTGTGTCTTTCAAGGCACATGACAACATTAGCAACAACACTTCTGTGGAAGTCAGGAAAGAACATATGTGATGTATAACCTGAACCCACAGAGCAAAAACTTCCAGTTGCATTTTTGATAACATATCTACAGTATTTCACTTTTGAATGTGTATAGTGTTGCTTACTAGGTGTTGTCCAATGACTTCTGTAACCACTCCCTCTTCTAATCAGGGTTGATTTGAAAAAGATGTTCAGAAGAGGACTATTATCATATCTTTGTACTCCCTGACGGCCATGCAGCCGAAAGGAGTCAGAGTTGTAAAAGTGTTTTCCATTGAGCATACCATACAAATGAAGGCATTTTAATTCACTATATGAAGAGTGCCTTGGTCCTCCTTTCTTTTTGATGACCAATTTACCCCTTTTACCAAAGAGCACCTTCTGTCTACTAAAATCTACTATTGTGTACCTCAGCAGCACTTCCCTTCCTCCTGTGTTTCTACAAGTTAATCACAGCACTTGGGTAGTGCTCAGAGGAAGCAGCTCCACGGTCATTTTTTCTGTGGGGACATTTTACAACTCATACTATGGATTTTACCCAAGAGGCTACAAGATGTTCCTATTCCCATGAAGAGGGTCAAATGATTATTACCACTACCTCATTGCTAGATGAGATGACAGCCACAGAGAATACTGGAATGGATTTGAACAAGGCTTACAGAGACTTGCAACACATTATGGAGAAAGACACCAAACTTGACCTCAATTCTATCACCTTGTCTGACTACTGGAGGAAAGGCCTAATCCCCAGAGGACCCGTAATACAAAGTTTCCAGCTAATGGAGCACAAGATAAAACTGTATTTAGAGATACATGGGAGGCTGTTCTCAACAAGTGTTCTTTTGACCTAATGCTACTTCTAATAGAATAATCTAAAAAGGACAGACAACAGAAATGAAGAAGTAAAAAGGAAAATTACAGAACACAGTGACAATCCTAACAAAGCACAATATGATGATATTTTGAAAGAGAAAATAGACACATTCACTCTGACATTGAAGCAAGACAAGCTAAGGACATTTAGAAGAGATGAAGTAGACTACAGAGATGGCAAGGTCTTTGCCTGGAGAAAACCAACCTGAAAGAATTCAGAATCACATCCACAGAGGCGGAAGCCAACATCTGTTCCTTTCAACTTGACGTGCAGCGACGATGAGGGTCACCCCAGAAACTCAGAGGAGTCACGCAGGTTCCCTAACAAGAGAGGGGGAGGAGCAGCGACGATGAGGGTCACCCCAGACACTCAGAGGAGTCACGCAGGTTCCCCAACAAGAGAGGGAGAGGAGCAACGATGATGAGGGTCACCCCAGACACTCAGAGGAGTCAGGCAGGTTCCCCAACAAGAGAGGGAGAGGAGCAGCGACGATGAGGGTCACCCCAGACACTCAGAGGAGTCACGCAGGTTCCCCAACAAGAGAGGGAGAGGAGCAGCGACGATGAGGGTCACCCCAGACACTCAGAGGAGTCACGCAGGTTCCCCAACAAGAGAGGGAAAGGAACAGCGACGATGAGGGTCACCCCAGACACTCAGAGGAGTCACGCAGGTTCCCCAACAAGAGAGGGAGAGGAGCAGCGATGATGAGGGTCACCCCAGACACTCAGAGGAGTCACGCAGGTTCCCCAACAAGAGAGGGAGAGGAGCAGCGACGATGAGGGTCACCCCAGACACTCAGAGGAGTCAGGCAGGTTCCCCAACAAGAGAGGGAGAGGAGCAGCGATGATGAGGGTCACCCCAGACACTCAGAGGAGTCAGGCAGGTTCCCCAACAAGAGAGGGAGAGGAGCAGCGACGATGAGGGTCACCCCAGACACTCAGAGGAGTCACGCAGGTTCCCCAACAAGAGAGGGAGAGGAGCAGCGACGATGAGGGTCACCCCAGACACTCAGAGGAGTCACGCAGGTTCCCCAACAAGAGAGGGAGAGGAGCAGCGACGATGAGGGTCACCCCAGACACTCAGAGGAGTCACGCAGGTTCCCCAACAAGAGAGGGAGAGGAGCAGCGACGATGAGGGTCACCCCAGACACTCAGAGGAGTCACGCAGGTTCCCCAACAAGAGAGGGAAAGGAACAGCGACGATGAGGGTCACCCCAGACACTCAGAGGAGTCACGCAGGTTCCCCAACAAGAGAGGGAGAGGAGCAGCAACGATGAGGGTCACCCCAGACACTCAGAGGAGTCACGCAGGTTCCCCAACAAGAGAGGGAGAGGAGCAGCGACGATGAGGGTCACCCCAGACACTCAGAGGAGTCACGCAGGTTCCCCAACAAGAGAGGGAGAGGAGCAGCGATGCGGAAGAGGCCAACATGGAGGGGGGAATCAAGGCTATTCAACCACACGGAGCAGGACCAGAACAAGGTTGTGATCAACATTTCTGGAGAACCCCTTTCTGATGATTGTGTAAGGATCTTGTCAAAAGGATTGTCCTTTGCCCCCCCACATACTCAACCAATGAATTCAGTACAAAGATGGACCTTTTTTGTTTCTACAGGAATCTACATCTGAAGGCCTGGTACAAGCAAAACATCTCTCCAACTACAGAATCCAGTCCACCTTTTGTACCATTGTCCAGAATACCACACTAAATACATTTGCCAAGAAGGTGAATTTTAATGTGGAGAATCTGTTCAAATGGACTCTAACCAAACATGACGTAACCTTTATAAGACAGAGAGGGATGCAGTTAAATCATTGTCCAAAAATGGACGGATTGTAGTTTTTTTTTTTAAAGCAGACCAAGATGGCGCTAAAGTAGTGTGGAGAAAAGACAAATATGTGACAATGATGAATTCTACCAATCTCTTGCCTTCAACCCTACAGAGGACCAAAAAACTGAAGTGAAAGGGATCCTCACAGAAGCTAAGGAGAATGGCCACATTTCAGACAATGAGTTCACATCTATTTTCAATGGCAGTCCGCGTATGACTTCTCTTTATCTTCTTCTAAAAGTCCACAAGAATCTTGGAAAACACCCAGGCAGACCAGTCATTAGTGGTAATGAAAGTCTGACAGAACACATCTCTAAGTACATTGTTTCTTTATTCAGCCTTTTCTGACATCACTCCCAGCCCATCTTCAAGACACCACAGATGTGTTGAACAAAATGAAGGAATTAGAACAGCTTCCTTTTTAGTCACCATGGATGTGGAGTCTCTATACACCACCATTGAACATGAACAAGGATTGGCAGCTATGCACCATTTCTTGAGAACCCGACCTGAGACTGAGATGCCTCCTACAGAATTCACTGTCTCACTGACTGAATGGACTCTTAATCATAACATCTTTATCTTTCAGGACCGTATTTTTAAACAGGTTAAAGGATGTGCCATGGGAGCTACAGCCCTTCCTATGCTGGTTTGTACTTTCTAAAAAACAGTACTCCTTCTAAAGAAACAGTTCTTTGACCGGATTATATGGTGGCGATGCTATATTGATGATATTTGCTTGTTCTGGTCCGGCTCAAAAGATGAACTTATTTCCTTCCACCAATACCTTAACAACATTAACCTTAACACCAAACTAATTATGGAGAACAGCAAGGATAACATTAATTTACATTAACACCAAACTAACTATGGAGAACAGCAAGGATAACATTAATTTACATTAACACCAAACTAACTATGGAGAACAGCAAGGATAACATTAATTTACCCTAACATCAAACTAACTATGGAGAACAGCAAGGATAACATTAATTTACCTTAACATCAAACTAACTATGGAGAACAGCAAGGATAACATTAATTTACATTAACACCAAACTAACTATGGAGAGCAGCAAGGATAACATTAATTTACCCTAACATCAAACTAACTATGGAGAACAGCAAGGATAACATTAATTTACATTAACATCAAACTAACTATGGAGAACAGCAAGGATAACATGCATTTACCCTAACATCAAACTAACTATGGAGAACAGCAATGATAACATTAATTTACCTTAACATCAAACTAACTATGGAGAACAGCAAGGATAACATGCATTCACCCTAACATCAAACCAACTATGGAGTACAGCAAGGATAACATGCATTTACCCTAACATCAAACTAACTATGGAGTACAGCAAGGATAACATTAATTTACCCTAACATCAAACTAACTATGGAGTACAGCAAGGATACCATTCATTTACCCTAACATCATACTAACTATGGAGAACAGCAAGGATAACATTCATTTACCCTAACATCAAACTAACTATGGAGTACAGCAAGGATAACATTAATTTACCTTAACATCAAACTAACTATGGAGAACAGCAAGGATAACATTAATTTACCTTAACATCAAACTAACTATGGAGTACAGCAAGGATAACATTAATTTACCTTAACATCAAACTAACTATGGAGAACAGCAAGGATAACATTAATTTACCTTAACATCAAACTAACTATGGAGAACAGCAAGGATAACATTAATTTACCTTAACATCAAACTAACTATGGAGAACAGCAAGGATAACATGCATTTACCCTAACATCAAACCAACTATGGAGTACAGCAAGGATAACATGCATTTACCCTAACATCAAACTAACTATGGAGTACAGCAAGGATAACATTAATTTACCCTAACATCAAACTAACTATGGAGTACAGCAAGGATACCATTCATTTACCCTAACATCATACTAACTATGGAGAACAGCAAGGATAACATTCATTTACCCTAACATCAAACTAACTATGGAGTACAGCAAGGATAACATTAATTTACCTTAACATCAAACTAACTATGGAGAACAGCAAGGATAACATTAATTTACCTTAACATCAAACTAACTATGGAGTACAGCAAGGATAACATTAATTTACCTTAACATCAAACTAACTATGGAGAACAGCAAGGATAACATTAATTTACCTTAACATCAAACTAACTATGGAGAACAGCAAGGATAACATTAATTTACCTTAACATCAAACTAACTATGGAGTACAGCAAGGATAACATTCATTTACCCTAGCATCAAACTAACTATGGAGTACAGCAAGGATAACATTAATTTACCTTAACATCAAACTAACTATGGAGAACAGCAAGGATAACATTAATTTACCTTAACATCAAACTAACTATGGAGTACAGCAAGGATAACATTAATTTACCTTAACATCAAACTAACTATGGAGTACAGCAAGGATAACATTCATTTACCCTAACATCATACTAACTATGGAGAACAGCAAGGATAACATGCATTTACCCTAACATCAAACTAACTATGGAGTACAGCAAGGATAACATTCATTTACCCTAACATCAAACTAACTATGGAGTACAGCAAGGATAACATTAATTTACCTTAACACCAAACTAACTATGGAGAACAGCAAGGATAACATTAATTTACCTTAACATCAAACTAACTATGGAGAACAGCAAGGATAACATTCATTAACCCTAACATCAAACTAACTATGGAGAACGGCAAGGATAACATTCATTTTTTTGGACCTTGACATCAGTATAAATGACAAAGGTTGTTTGCACACATCAATCTTTAGGAAGCCTACAGATGGTAAAACCATTTTGAGGGCAGACAGCATTCACCCCAAAAGGCTAAAAGAGAACATTCCATATGGCCAATTCCATAGAGTCAGGAAACAGACTACAGTGTCAAATCTGCTAAATTGGAGAATCCCTTCTTGAATCGGAGATACAGCGCTCAGGTCCTGAAAGATGCAGGTATAAGGGCTGGATGACTTGACAGAGAGAACTCGTGGAGAAGTGGAGTGCCTCGTGATGCATCAGACAGAGTGTCATTTGTTACAACATACAGCACTGAAGCAGAGAACATTGAAATAATCATTTAAAAGAATTGGGGAATCATCCAAAGTGATTCGCTACTACACCAAGTCTTCCAGAGCCACCAAGTCTTCCACCAAGTCTTCCACCAAGTCTTCCAGAGCCACCAAGTCTTCCAGAGCCACCAAGTCTTCCACCAAGTTTTCCAGATCCACCAAGTCTTCCACCAAGTCTTCCAGAGCCACCAAGTCTTCCACCAAGTCTTCCAGAGCCACCAAGTCTTCCAGAGCCACCAAGTCTTCCACCAAGTCTTCCAGAGCCACCAAGTCTTCCACCAAGTCTTCCACCAAGTCTTCCAGAGCCACCAAGTCTTCCACCAAGTCTTCCAGAGCCACCAGTCAGTCATAAGTTAAGAGATGTCCTACCCTAAATGACAAATTAGTTCACAGCTACAGTTGAAGTCGGAAGTTTACATACACTTAGGTTTTAGTCATAAAAACTTGTTTTTCAACCACTCCACAACTTTATTTTAACAAACTATAGTTTTGGCAAGTCGGTTAGGACTACTTTGTGCATGACACAAGTAATTTTTCCAATAATTGTTTACAGACAGATTATTTCACTTAAAATTCACTGTATCACAATTCCAGTGGGTCAGAAGTTTACATACACTAAGTTGACTGTGCCTTTAAACAGCTTGGAGAATTTCTGAAAATGATGTGATGGCTTTAGAAGCTTCTGAAAGGCTACTTGACATAATTTGAGTCAATCGGAGGTGTACCTGTGGATCTATTTCAAGGCCTACCTTCAAACTCAGTGCCTCTTTGCTTAACATCATGGGAAAATCAAAAGAAATCAGCCAAGACCTCAGAAAAAAATGTGTCGACCTCCACAAGTCTTGTTCATCCTTGGGAGCAATTTCCAAATGCCTGAAGGTACCACGTTCAACTGTACAAATAATAGTACGCACGTATATATAAACACCATGGGACCATGCAGCCGTCATACCACTCAGGAAGGAGACGCATTCTGTCTCCTAGAGATGAACGTACTTTGTTGCAACAAGTGCAAATCAATCCCAGAACAACAGCAAAGGACCTTATGAAGATGCTGGAGGAAACAGGTACAAATTCATCTATATCCACAGTAAAACGAGTCCTATATCAACATAACCTGAAAGGCCGCTCAGCAAGGAAGAAGCCACTGCTCCAAAACCGCCATAAGAAAGCCAGACTACGGTTTGCAACTGCACATGGGGACAAGTATCGTACTTTTTGGAGAAATGTCCTCTGGTCTGCTGAAACAAAAATGGAACTGTTTGGCCATAATGACCATCATACTTTTTGGAGAAATGTCCTCTGGTCTGCTGAAACAAAAATGGAACTGTTTGGCCATAATGACAAAAAAAAATGAATTTTTGGGGCATACAATCATCGAAGCTCTGCAGATTTTTTTGTGAGGATACAGAATCAATAGAGCATTTATTTTGGTATTGCCCTCAGGTAGCCTGTTTCTGGTCTCAGGTTCAGGAATGGTTGAAAATGCATAACATTGATCTAAAATTGACACTTGAAATAGTACTGATGGGAGATCTGGTCAATCAATTACTAATATACTAATACTTTTAGTGAAAGTATTTATCTTTAACTCACAATCTGTGGATTCTATTCGATATATGGTGTGTAGAAATCCAAAGAGGCTGGCCAGCAGAGATAGGTGGGATGGGCTGAGGGAAGCAGAGGGTTGGGATGTGGAACTGGAGACAGGTGGGATGGGCTGAGGGAAGCTGAGGGTTGGGATGTGGAACTGGAGACAGGTGGGAGGGGCTGAGGGAAGCTGAGGGTTGGGATGTGGAACTGGAGACAGGTGGGAGGGGCTGAGGGAAGCTGAGGGTTGGGATGTGGAACTGGAGACAGGTGGGAGGAGCTGAGGGAAGCTGAGGGTTGGGATGTGGAACTGGAGACAGGTGGGAGGGGCTGAGGGAAGCTGAGGGTTGGGATGTGGAACTGGAGACAGGTGGGAGGAGCTGAGGGAAGCTGAGGGTTGGGATGTGGAACTGGAGACAGGTGGGAGGGGCTGAGGGAAGCTGAGGGTTGGGATGTGGAACTGGAGACAGGTGGGAGGGGCTGAGGGAAGCTGAGGGTTGGGATGTGGAACTGGAGACAGGTGGGAGGGGCTGAGGGAAGCTGAGGGTTGGGATGTGGAACTGGAGACAGGTGGGAGGAGCTGAGGGAAGCTGAGGGTTGGGATGTGGATCTGGAGACAGGTGGGAGGGGCTGAGGGAAGCTGAGGGTTGGGATGTGGAACTGGAGACAGGTGGGAGGGGCTGAGGGAAGCTGAGGGTTGGGATGTGGAACTGGAGACAGGTGGGAGGAGCTGAGGGAAGCTGAGGGTTGGGATGTGGAACTGGAGACAGGTGGGAGGGGCTGAGTGTTGGGATGTGGAACTGGAGACAGGTGGGAGGGGCTGAGGGAAGCTGAGGGTTGGGATGTGGAATTGGAGACAGGTGGGAGGAGCTGAGGGAAGCTGAGGGTTGGGATGTGGAACTGGAGACAGGTGGGAGGGGCTGAGGGAAGCTGAGGGTTTGGATGTGGAACTGGAGACAGGTCGGAGGGGCTGAGGGAAGCTGAGGGTTGGGATGTGGAATTGGAGACAGGTGGGAGGAGCTGAGGGAAGCTGAGGGTTGGGATGTGGAACTGGAGACAGGTCGGAGGGGCTGAGGGAAGCTGAGGGTTGGGATGTGGAATTGGAGACAGGTGGGAGGAGCTGAGGGAAGCTGAGGGTTGGGATGTGGAACTGGAGACAGGTGGGAGGGGCTGAGGGAAGCTGAGGGTTGGGATGTGGAACTGGAGACAGGTGGGAGGGGCTGAGGGAAGCTGAGGGTTGGGATGTGGAATTGGAGACAGGTGGGAGGAGCTGAGGGAAGCTGAGGGTTGGGATGTGGAACTGGAGACAGGTGGGAGGGGCTCAGGGAAGCTGAGGGTTGGGATGTGGAACTGGAGACAGGTGGGAGGGGCTGAGGGAAGCTGAGGGTTGGGATGTGGAATTGGAGACAAGTGGGAGGGGCTGAGGGAAGCTGAGGGTTGGGATGTGGAACTGGAGACAGGTGGGAGGGGCTGAGGGAAGCTCAGGGTTGGGATGTGGAATTGGAGACAGGTGGGAGGGGCTGAGGGAAGCTGAGGGTTGGGATGTGGAACTGGAGACAGGTGGGAGGGGCTGAGGGAAGCTGAGGGTTGGGATGTGGAACTGGAGACAGGTGGGAGGGGCTGAGGGAAGCTGAGGGTTGGGATGTGGAATGTGGGAGTGGAGTTGCAGGGCGGGGGATAGAATGATGGTCAAAGATAAAAGTTTAAAAAATAAAACATAACAAAAAGTAAGTTTGAATGACACAGTGGGACAATGTTGTTACAGCTAATGCCAGTTTGCCAGTTTGCCGGACACATGTAAATAGTGCCATACATGCACTCAAATATATTCAGTTGACCTTGCTGTTATGATTTTTGTTGTCCTTGATGTTTTTTTTGCATTGTTGTTTTAAGTTTTCCGTTTTCTTTCTCTTTTCTCTTTTCTCTGTTTTGTTCATTTTGGTGGTTGTTGGTAAATTGTGGGGGGGTATTGGGTGTGGGGAATGGAATTATATATATATTTTTGTTTTTCTGGGGGGGGGGGGGCTGTGGGAGGGTATTGGATGGTTGAGGGGCAGCTCTTGGGGAATGTGGGGGGATCTTGGAGGTTAGGAGCTTGGGCTGGTGGCTGATGGATCGCTTGTTTGTGTCCCCATTTTTGACCTTGTGGGAGATCTGTCGACGTGCCCTTGAGCCGGGTGTTGACCCTGGTTGCTTCTGTGTGTTGCTCTGGGTGGGAGTCTGTTAGATGACTAATGTAATGTAGTTGTTGAGCGGCTTCACTGCAAGCATACAGTATGTTTTTAATAAAAATATATATAATTTAAAAAATGCTAGGCTCCTGTCAATTGTATCGTTGCCTATGTGAGAGGCAGATTTTTTTATTTAAATGTGCCGTTGATTTGGCATTATAGGAGAACGGAATAGTTTGGAGTGGAGTGTCGGACAAGGGGAGCTCTTTGAAAATGAAGAAGGGATAACCTACCGAAACAAGCGAAATGAAGTATGCAGGTATATGAATTGTGAATGATTAAAAGTCATGACATCAAAACCTCCAAAATATTTCAAAGCTCTCTCAGTAGACCATTTATTAAAATCCCTTTATTCATGGTCTCTTGGATCATTTCCAGGATAACGACACCCATATGTGATGCTGCTTAACCAGCCTTGATTAAGGGGAGGGGAGGCTATGCTGAGTTTTAAATCAAATTAAATGAAATGGGGGGAAACCAATGGTTCTTTTTGTTCCTAATTATGAGATTTATTGTCACAAAAGTCACAAAAGGCACATCTCTGGTTCCGTGATGGACACTGTGCATTAAGGCTGGATAGGCTGCGCTTCTGCTCTAAAAATCCATGAAATGATCAGCTGCATTATCGTTAAGACCTGCTTTTTGGTGGTCTTAAAACTTCCCATTAGCGCTGCATGGAATTGTCACTTTTGCGCTTGTTTTTAAGGACACACCTCAAATATTGCCACCCCTCCCCTCAGTGCACCAAGCTGATGTTAGACAGGTAAATTGACAAACCTGGCATTACTGCTGGAAGATGCCAGTGCGCCAGTTTTTACATGACAAAATGTAAAACTAACGTGCGTTTGACAGTTCCACCTCCTTTGCATCAGTCGAAAATAGAGCCCTAAATGTGATGATGTCGAATCAACGTGGAAAACTGATTGGATTTGCAAAAAGTCATCACCCAACGTTTAACCTAAAAAATATATGATTTTTTTAAATGTTGAATTTGTGTTAGTTGACAACTCAACCAAATGCAAATCAAAACTAGATGTTGAAATTACGTCTGTGACCAGTGGGAAGTAATCTACTTTACCTCCCTCCCTCCCTCCCTCCCTCTCTCGCTCCCTCTCTCTATTTCACCAATGATCAGGGTTGCTGTACCATTCAGTTGAGTCTGGATTGAAAATTGAAAATGTTAGATGGGATTTTCTGTAAGGGTTTCTAAAGTATGTCATTCCAAGGAGGTGTGTTGGTGTGAATAGTAATGCTGAGATGCAGAACAGTGAGAAGCAGAATAATATAAGGCTAAGTCAGGGTAAAGTAAGAGACAGAATTGATTAATACATTCTCTCTCAGAATCCAGGGATCTAGAGAGCAGATGCTGTGGCTAGAGGGGGAAGGAAGAAAGCAGGCTGGAATAAAGCTGCCTGGGAGAGAGTTGTCTGGAAGAGAGTTGTCTGTAAGAGAATTGTCTGTAAGAGAGCAGTCTGGAATAGAGCTGTCTGGAAGAGAGTTGGCTGGAAGAGAGCAGTCTAGAAGAGAGTTGTCTGGAAGAGATCAGTCTGGAAGAGAGTTGTCTGGAAGAGATCAGTCTGGAAGAGAGTTGTCTGGAAGAGAGCAGTCTGGAAGAGAGTTGTCTGGAAGAGAGCAGTCTGGAAGAGAGCAGTCTGGAAGAGAGCAGTCTGGAAGAGAGTTGTCTGGAAGAGAGCAGTCTGGATGAGAGTTGTCTGGAATAGAGCTGTCTGGATTAGAGCAGTCTGGAAGAGAGTTGTCTGGAAGAGAGCAGTCTAGAAGAGAGTTGTCTGGAAGAGAGCAGTCTGGAAGAGAGTTGTCTGGAAGAGAGCAGTCTAGAAGAGAGTTATCTGGAAGAGAGCAGTCTGGAAGAGAGTTGTCTGGAAGAGAGCAGTCTGGAAGAGGGTTGTCTGGAAGAGAGCAGTCTGGAAGAGAGCAGTCTGGAAGAGAGCAGTCTGGAAGAGTTGTCTGGAAGAGAGCAGTCTGAATGAGAGCTGTCTGAATGAGAGCTGCCTGGAATAAAGCTGTCTGGAATAGAGCTGCCTGGAATAAAGCTGCCTGGAAGAGAGTTGTCTGGAAGAGATCAGTCTGGAAGAGAGCAGTCTGGAAGAGAGCAGTCTGGAAGATAGTTGTCTGGAAGAGAGCTGTTTGAATGAGAGCAGTCTGGAAGAGAGCAGTCTGGAAGATAGTTGTCTGGAAGAGAGCTGTCTGAATGAGAGCAGTCTGGAAGATAGTTGTCTGGAAGAGAGCTGTCTGAATGAAAGCAGTCTGGAAGATAGTTGTCTGGAAGAGAGCTGTCTGAATGAGAGCAGTCTGGAAGATAGTTGTCTGGAAGAGAGCTGTCTGAATGAGAGCAGTCTGGAAGAGAGCAGTCTGGAAGATAGTTGTCTGGAAGAGAGCTGTCTGAATGAGAGCAGTCTGGAAGAGAGCAGTCTGGAAGATAGTTGTCTGAATGAGAGCAGTCTGGAAGAGAGCAGTCTGGAAGATAGTTGTCTGGAAGAGAGCAGTCTGGAAGATAGTTGTCTGGAAGAGAGCTGTCTGAATGAGAGCAGTCTGGAAGATAGTTGTCTGGAAGAGAGCAGTCTGAATGAGAGCTGGCCGTAATGAGTTGTTGTTATTTTCTGACCCATTACATTGGTGTACTTGTTTTTGTTTTATAGTTTATATAGTTTTATTTTTACAGATGCCAGAAAGAATACTACATTATAAAATGATTTTTCCTCTATTTCTTGTCATTTGAGTCTACACAGCAGCTGTAGCATAGGGATAACAGAGTGGTGTTGTGCCTTGTGGAGTGGAAAATAGCACGCAGTTTCACTCACAAATAAATGATTGCGAAATGCTACTGTGTCATTTACAATGGGTTCTGGCTAGATGTGAAGTGATGGTTTATATTGTTGCTGCCACCGAAACAGATCCTGAGCTACCCTTCCTCTACAATAGGTTTTGATATTCACTACAGAGCTAAGCTTTCTGACCCGCTTCAAACAACCTCTGAGGAGAACGAAGGATAGAAGATTGTGTGCGTGCATAGGGGGGTGAATGTTTACATGCGTACTTGGCTTTGTGTGTGCGTGTGTGTGTGTGTGTGTGTGTGTGTGTGTGTGTGTGTGTGTGTGTGTGTGTGTGTGTGTGTGTGTGTGTGTGTGTGTGTGTGTGTGTGTGTGTGTGTGTGTGTGTGTGTGTGTGTGTGTGTGTGTGTGTGTGTGTGTGTGTGTGTGTATGAGTGTATTTGTGTCAGTATGTGTGTACTCTCTGCTCCTGCTGACACAACTCTCTACAGGGTACCGAGCCTCTGCTTTTTACTGAAATAGCCTCCTAACTGCTTCATCCATATCAGTTATGGAATTATCATATCCCCCCCAACACACACACACACACACACACACACACACACACACACACACACACACACACACACACACACACACACACACACACACATACAGACTCCTTCATCCATCAGTTGTGAAATTATCATAATCCAGATATGGGAGACTGGCGCCGTGTGGGGGGGCTAAAGACTCAGATTAGACTCACAGCATGACCTATACACAAGTGTGTGTGTGTGTGTGTGTGTGTGTGTGTGTGTGTGTGTGTGTGTGTGTGTGTGTGTGTGTGTGTGTGTGTGTGTGTGTGTGTGTGTGTGTGTGTGTGTGTGTGTGTGTGTGTGTACAAGTCTGTGTGTGAGGTGCAAAACCATTTTCATCTGAGGTGGGAGAGGTTGATGAATTGCAAAAAAGAAAGGAGGTGAAATACCGCTCTCTCTCTTTTACTCCCAGCGATCAATGCCGGTCGCTAGCTGGGTTAGCCTCAGTGAAGCTCCAGGGATAGGGAGGCTGGTAGGCCTCACCCTGTCTCCCCCAATTCCCCATACTTCATCTCAATAAGCCCCCTGTCTTTTCTGCTTGTGAAGGAGTGAGGGAAAATAGACAGGTTGGCATTCATTGAGATGACTCATGTTCTGGAGGTAGCTCTGCAGAATGGTCGCTAGCTGGCACAGCCACAAAGTCATGAAATCTAACCCTAACCTTAACCCTAAACTTAACCACACTGCAAACATTTGTTTTCATGAAGTTTTACGATAAAGCCAATTTTGACTTTAAAGCCCATCTAGCGGAAACCGATCAGCATTCAATACTACTGTTCCCTCCAATACATCACTGGGGCCGTGTTCCCATCCATCCAGGACATCTACTGTGCTTGAAACTGTACCTGAGGAAGTCCCCCAGTCCCCTAGTGGCTAGGTTTAGGGTTTGGGTTTGGGTTATGGTAACGGGTTAAGGTTAGGGTTAAGGTTAGGATTAGCATTATAGTAGGGTTAGGTTAGTGGTTAAGTTTAGGTTTAGGGTTTGGGTTATGGTAACGGGTTAAGGTTAGGGTTAAGGTTAGGATTA
>NC_068448.1:65206576-65224076 GCF_023373465.1 Oncorhynchus keta
GGGGAGGGGAGAGGGAGAGAGGAGAGAGAGAGAGGGAGAAAGCCAGAGGGGAAAACAGTATTTCTGTCACTAGATAACCCTGTGACTGACAGCTTCATTTCCCTGCCATAGAGATCAAGCCAAGCAATTAGATCCAAAATGGCGTCTGTCGGGTTCCTATCCCTGTCAGGAGGATCATGCACCTGCAGAGTGCTACTGCAGGTCATCAGAGCCGTAATGTTTGTATCCCTGTTGGAGTGGCAGGACAGTGGAACTTTAAAACCTCTTAGTGCACAGATCCCGCTGAAGGGATCAAAATCAACAACATCCGGTGAAGCTGGAGCGCGCCAAATTCAAATGACAAAATTGTAATATTAAACATTCATGAACATACAAGTACTCTACATCATTTAAAAGCTTAACTTCTTGTTAATCCAATCTTGTTGTCAGATTTCAAAAAGGCTTTACGGCGAAAGAAAACCATGTGATTATCTGTGGACAGCGCCCCGCATACACCAGCATTAAAAACATTTTCAAAACCAGCAGAGGCGTCACAAAAATCAGAAATAGCGATAAAATAAATGACTTACCTTTGAAGATCTTCCTCTGTTTGTAATCCCAAGGGTCCCAGCTACACAACTAAAGGTCGTTTTGTTCCATAAAGTCCTTCTTTATATCCCAAAAAAGTCAGTTTAGTTGGCGCGTTTGATTCAGTAATCCACCCGTTCCACTCGTTCAACATGCAGACAAAGGAATCTGAAAATGTACCAATAAACTTCGCCCAAACAAGTCAAACAACATTTCTAATCAATCCTCAGGTACCCTAATATGTAAATAAATGATCAAATTTAAGACGGAATGTAGTATGTTCAATACCGGAGATAAATAACGGGGTGCGCGCCCTCATCCACGTGCTCCACAAGACTACAGTCAAAATGAGAGCCACCTTGAAAAACTACAACTACTAATTCATTTTTCAAAAAACAAGCCTGAAACCCGTTCTAAAGACTGTTGACATCTAGTGGAAGCAATAGGAACTGCAATCTGTGAGTTATTTATTTGTATATCCCATATCCAAGCGTTGAAATGGACAGTGACCTCAACAAAAACAAATTCTGGATGGATTTTCCTTGGGTTTTCGCCTACCCTATCAGTTCTGTTATACTCACAGACATTATTTTAACAGTTTTAGAAACTTCAAAGTGTTTTCTATCCAATTATACCAATTATATGCATATCCTAATGTCTGGGCCTGAGTAACAGGCAGTTTACTTTGGGCACGTCATTTATCCAAACTTCCGAACACTACCCCCTAGCCCTAAGAGGTTGGTATCTGCACATGCTCTTCATATACCTGTCAGAGGCAGCAGACCCCAGCCATCAGAACACTAATGGCGTCTAGAGAAGATTGTTTCCAGCTCATTCAGACACTGTTGTTCTTAACCCCAATGACAGTGGGTGGCAACACACACACGTACACACACACACGTACACACACACACACACACCCATAAATACACACACACTGTAAAAATTCTCTCTCATCCTGCTCATGTCCCAGTGTATTTCCAGTAGGTAGGTAGCCCATGGGGCATGCTGCCTGTATTGATCTGATGTCCCTCGTATATTACTGCAAACACACAACTAGCTGGCCTTACACACACATTCACTCTCAATGTGTGTGTGTGTGTGTGTGTGTGTGTGTGTGTGTGTGTGTGTGTGTGTGTGTGTGTGTGTGTGTGTGTGTGTGTGTGTGTGTGTGTGTGTGTGTGTGTGTGTGTGTGTGTGTGTGTGTGTGTGTGTGTGTGTGTGTCTAGCAGACAGATACAGCTTTGTCACGCTAAGTACCGTAGTGGAGCTTCCCAAAGAGGAGCTACACCAGCAGCTGTTATCAATCCACGTCTCTCTTCCCTCTCTTCTTTTCTCCTTTTTTCTCTTACTTCTTCTCCTGTGAAGGATTGAAGTGTTTGCAGGGGGGTTTAGCTCTGTGACAAGAGGGAAGGGATGAACACAGCGAGAAAATAGAGGAGAGACAGGCTCTAAACTCTCGTTTTGAAGTTGAATTTGTTAAAAGGCACACTAGGGAGGAGAACAGAGTACTTCTTCACAACCACTCTCTATCTCTATCTCTCTCACACACACTCTCTCATTTTAAAGGGGGCAATCAGCAGTTGAAACAATAACAAAGTGCCATCCCTGACACTGTTTTGGTAAAAAGCTGAGGGATGAGCTGGAGAAATGTAACCACTCTAAAAGTCATAGATAGCGATGGATGCAAGTACCAAAAATTACAATTGTAACCATGTTTGAGGGTATACAGTGTTTGTTTACATTTTCCCTAGTATACATAGGACAAGCTTATATTTTAGTTTGATGGGGTAAGACAGTTGAACTAAGTGGAATTTATAAGACATATTCTTTAAGAATCAATGGGTAATACATATAGATTTATATTGCCCCGTTAATAGTCTAATAGGTGTATAATTTAGTTAGATGTTCTATTCTTTTTATCAAAGGCCTCTAATTATATTGCTCTCAAGAGAAAAAGTTGAAAAGATTGTTTCAAAAATGTTCATTACAAAAGACCTTTAAGGTGATTGACACAAAAGACCCACATTGACTTGAGCACCTGGAAGTGTATATGAGTGAGCATGTACGAATGCACACACACACACACACACACACACACACACACACACACACACACACACACACACACACACACACACACACACACACACAAGCACTCACACACACAAACATCCACACACACACAAGCACTCACACACACACACGCACACACACACACACACACACACACACACACACACACACACACACACACACACACACACACACAGAAGCACTCACACACACACACACACACACAAACATCTACACGCACTCACACACACACACACAAGCACTCACACACACACACAAACATCCACACACACACACACACACACACACACACACACACACACACACACACACACACACACACACACACACAGAAGCACTCACACACACACACACACACACAAACATCTACACGCACTCACACACACACACACACACACACACACACACACACACACACACACACACACACACACACACACACACACACACACACACAAACACTCACGCACACACACACAAGCACACACACACACACACACACAAACACTCACGCACACACAAGCACACACACACACACAAACACTCATGCACACACACACACACACACACACACAAACACTCACGCACACACAAGCACACACACACACACACACACAAACACTCACGCACACACACAAGCACTCACACACTCACATACACACACAATCTGCCACACGTACACCCAGTGTTTGATGAGATATTAGAAATGCAGGAATAAATTATTTAATTTCCAAAATGCTATATCCCCCCAAAAAGTCACATTTGTGTTTTTTTCCTCAGAAATGATTGCTTATGGGTACCTTCATGTGTGTGTAAAATATTACATGTTCTCATGTTTTTTATTCATAGATTTTAGATGTGTTTGAACACTTTGCAAAACGCTATATAGCCATTGTTTAGCTGGAATGGAATGTTTGTGTCCTGTATATTTGACTGTGATATGTTGTTGTCTCACCTAGCTATCTTAACATGAATGCACACACAGTCGCTCTTGATAATAGCACCTGCTAAATGTCTACAATGTCAAATGTAAATGTTTTACCTACAGATATTATATTACTGTATTTAGTTATTATTTGTAAAAAAATATATTAATGTCACAAGTGTATTATTTACACAGACGATATTTGTTTCTGGCCATTTTGAGCCTGTAATCGAACCCACAAATGCTGATACTCCAGATACTCAACTTGTCTAAAGAAGGCCAGTTGTATTGCTTCTTTAATCAGGACAACAGTTTTCAACTGTGCTAACATAATTGCAAAAGGGTTTTCTAATGATCAATTATAAATGATAAACTTGGATTAGCTAACACACACACACACAACGGGCCATTGGAACACAGGAGTGATGGTTGCCAACATTTCTGAAAATGGATATACTCTATAGCATTTTTGAATTAAACTCTGTGTGCCACTAAGGTGAGACAGAGAGATGTTGTGTGTTTCCGAGATTATCATTGCTTTTGCTTACTCATCTCCTCTCTATACTGTGTCTCGGATTATAATATTCATAGCATTTTATATTTGGGATTTTATCACAACAGAATAGAAGATCTATATCCGTATATTGTGCCCTTTATTAGAAATAAAGAGAATAGCAATCTTCTCCTATCTCATATAGTCTCATATTGTGTGTGTTATTGTGCTGCTCCCAGATATTATGCATATGTTTCTACTCTACAGAGCGAGGCATCTGAATAAAACAATATTACGGCTCTTATTACAGACCAGTGACCCCCCCACCTCATAGACGCACACACATTTAAAGAGACATGAACCAGTCAGCAGACTGGCATTGGGACTGGTTTAGAATCTTTAAAAGTGTGTGTGTGTGTGTGTGTGTGTGTGTGTGTGTGTGTGTGTGTGTGTGTGTGTGTGTGTGTGTGTGTGTGTGTGTGTGTGTGTGTGTGTGTGTGTGTGTGTGTGTGTGTGTGTGTGTGTGTGTGTGTATGTCTTATACTAATATCTCCTGTGTGTGTCTGTGTCTCTCTAGATGGGACCCCCTACACATGGTGGGTGGGTAGGAGCAGTGAGAAACATTTCTACTGGGGAGGATCAGGGCCAGGGATACAGAAGTGTTCCTGTGGTATTGACAGGAACTGCACTGACCCCAAATATGACTGTAACTGTGACGCTGACCACAAACAATGGTGAGTACAGGGGTTGCCGTGGAATGGGGGTACTGTGTGAGTACAGGGGTTGCCGTGGAATGGGGGTACTGTGTGAGTACAGGGGTTGCCGTGGAATAGGGGTACTGTGTGTGTGTGTTTATTTTTATTTAACCATCCAGGGCAGTCTCATTGAGATAAAATCTATTTTTCAAGAGAGACCTGGTCCAACCAAGACAGCAGCGGAGGGGACAATGTTTTGAGACAAATATCAGACATTCTGTGTGTGTGTGTGTCAAGTCACGTTATCGTAACTTGACTTTAACATTCATCTGAAGACTGTTATTTATCAAATTAACTAACTATGTTTAATTGTTGCCCGATTAAATAAATCATGTAACAATTAACTCATTAGGATCTGGGGCACCACGAGAGAGGTTCTTTAAAGAGCTACCATCTCCCTAATTAAACTCTAAAAGGTCTTTACCTATCACATCTATAAACAGTCAACTTCTTAATCATAACCTCGTATCATATCATCATTCTGAACAGTCGTAACCTCCTTGCGTCTGCAAAAACCAGAGCCTTACTTATGATTCAGTGCTAAACAAATTGGTTTAATTATTTATTTACTAGCTAATTACATGAGAACACAGAATAAACATACATACTCTGCACCGGTTATTGACTGAAGACTTAATACACTGAAAACAGATCCCTAGCGGAATGACAACAACATGGCTGCTTGTTAAAGAAAATATGGAGAGGGAGAGAGAGAGGGACAGAAACACTTAACATTGGGACATTCAGAAACTACTTTCACCTACAGTAACCATATACTTTGCACACAAAGAAATCATGTATGTTCTTACGTGAAATGCCTGGGTTCGCCGGGGATCTCTCGATGAACAGGGCAGCCTTGGAAAAAGGGGTTGGGCCTTTTCACAGCACGCTTGTAAGGCTCTGATTGTCCGAAATTTTTCTTGAAGATGCTTCTTTGAAGATAAGATAGCCAGATGGTTCCCAAGTGGGTTGATGGTCCTACTTAAATTTGCTTTCAAAAATACTTGACTTATTACAGCTAATCAGCCATTCCAGTGATTGTCTGAGAGGTGAGTTTAATTTCTTCACCTCGTGTTAAGATTGAAAGTTCAAACCATTTTAAACGTGTAGCTGCCGCTTCAAGCATTTCTGGTCCAATGTGTTTTTTCTTAACCCATCATTTATACGTTTTGGTGGAAAGGGGCAGTTCCGGCAGGCTGGCACGCTCCTTGACCTCACTCCGGGCGGTAACTACTCACTGTGCAAAGTTTATGGCTTCTCAAATCACATCCCTCTCTTAACAAAAACACTTTCATATTTTATTCATATTACATGCCCAACGCATAGTATGGACACTTCATATACTGTATGTAGTGGGTATACTTTCCAAGTTACAATATTTCCTTTATAACATTTTTAATGACATCACAAAATAACCAACATGAGGACGTTAGTGTTCAAAAGATCGCCTCTGACCATTCCCTACGTTCAATGTTAGAAATATTGTTCCAGTAGTTGCTTTTGAACATGTTGGAGTTTCAGCCAGAAAAAGGTCTATTGAGCCAAAGCACATTCCTTTAGTGAATTTGGAGAGTGCAGGCCTGGATCTCCTCTCTATTTACAACAGGATGTGAGTTGTTAATCCCCACTAGTTATTTCCTTCCACCTCTACGGGTGAGAGGGGGTCTGATTGAAGTTATTCATTGCAAACCTGATCTGACCTATTTGGATTCTCGTGGACAGTCATGACAACCAGAAGTCCCCACAAGACTGTGTGTGTGTGTGTGTGTGATATAAATATTACACATAGAAACAACAAGGTTAGTGTATAAAAGTCTCTGTGTTGAAGCAGTGAGCGATGTCCCCCCCCTCCTCCAATAATAACAAAACATTGTGTTTCTGAACCCTTTAAAACACCTGATGGATGTTCTCATTAGAATAATGTATGGCTGCTAGTTACTCTTTCTCTTTCTCCTTCTGTCCTTTTCTGAATTACCCTCTCCTTCTCTCTTCTCTTCTTCTGTCTCTCTTCCTCCCCCTCCCTCTCCTACTCTCCCCATTCGCTTCACAACACCCTCTCTCTCTCTTTCTTTCTCTTTCTCCTTCTCTTGTTACGATAACTGATGAGTGTTATTCTCTCTCTTCCTCTTTCCATTAATATTGTGTGTATTAATGTTTTTTTCTCCGGTTGAGTGAGTATGTGATCTATAGTACACACATCTCCATTTCCCCTCATTACACATAGAGTTGGCATGACACACACACACTTGGCTCCCATCGTGTCCTCCATATATTAGTTCTCATAAAAGGCAGAGAACAACAAGGAGATAATAAGGACAAATACAGGCTGCTTCAGAACAAAGACCATTTATTTAAAACGTTAACGCTTTACAAGTTTACCCTCTCTCTCTCTCTCTCTCTCCCTTTTCTTCATTCCATAACATTTGTTATATTTCTGCAAGATTAATATTATCGAAAAATACTATCTCCTCCTTTTCCTCTCTTCCTTCATCTGTTCTTTCTTCTCCTCCCCAGGAGAGAGGACAGTGGTCTGTTGGTGTATAAGGACCATTTGCCAGTCAGTCAGGTTGCCGTGGGTGACACCAACAGGCTGGGTTCAGAGGCAAAGCTCACAGTCGGGCCGCTCCGTTGTCAAGGAGACCGTGAGTTCCGCCCATGAAGCTGTTATTTGTCTTTTTCAGTCACTTTGGTGCAATTTTCAAAAGTATGTGGTACATTTTCAAAATGCTTAGTACAAAACTCAAAACAGATCATCAAAAAAGGCAGTTGTTTCAAAACTCTAAGCATATTTTCAAATTATTAAGTATACCACACTAAATCATAGTCCATTTTTCAACAAACTTTTTCAGTGTTTCATCTAGAAATACTAGTTTCACATTGCAATACTGTATACAGTGCTTTTGGAAAGTATTCAGACCCCTTGACTTTTTCCACATTTTGTTACGTTACAGTCTTATTTTAAAAAGTAATAAATAAATAATTTCCTCATCAATCTACACACAATACTCCATAATGGCAGATTGGTGGAGTGATGCAGAGATTATTGTCCTTCTGGAATGTTTCCCATCTCCAAAGAGGAACTTTTTGTAAACACCAAGACTCTTCCAAGAGCTGGCTGCCCGGCCAAACTTATCAATCGAGGGTGACCAAGAACCCGATGGTAACTCTGACAGAGCTCCAAACTTCTTCCATTTAAGAATTATGGCGGCCACTGTGTTCTTGGGGACATTCAACGCTACAGAAATCCTGTCTTGGAGCTCTCTACGGACAATTCCTTCGACCTCATGGCTTGGTTTTTGCTATGACATGCAATGTCAACTGTGGGACCTTATATAGACGTGTGTGCCTTTCCAAATCATGTCCAGTCAATTGAATTTACCACAGGTGGATTCCATTCAAGGATGATCCATTGATCAAGGATGATCAATGGAAACAGGATGCACCTGAGCTTAATTTCATGTCTCATAGCAAAGGGTCTGAATACTTATGAAAATAAGGTATTTCTTAGATTGCTGAGGAAAATATTTTATTTAATCAATTTTAGAGTAAGGCTGTAATGTAACAACATTTGAAAAAAGTCAAGGTGTCTGAATACTTTCCAGAAGCACTGTGTGCGTGGGTGTGTGGGTGCGTGGGTGTAAGGGTGGGTGTGTACGCGCTCATACACACCCGCGCCCACATACTCAATTCAACTTGTGTCTTTTGTGTCAATCACCTTAAGGGTCTTTTGTCAACTTTTGAACTTTTTTCCTACAGAGTAATACAATTAGAGGCCTTTCATAAAAGGAATAGAAAATCAAACTCAATTATGCACACTTAAAAGGAGAGAGGAACAGAAGAATGAAGGAAAGGAAGGATAAATCGTTTCTGACCCTTTCGAACTATATCATTACCATGTCCACATGTTGTAGGGACAAAGGATCCGACCCTCAGTCATAGCTGGAAGAGTTTGTGTGTGGGTGTGTGCAGGACCCAGCCCTCTCATTAGGCAGGATTATGGGTCTCCTTATGGCGGGAGATCGACGAGGGCGGCATTTTCTGAGCTAAACAGACCAAGGCGGTACCTCCAACAGCACATAATACCTCACATAATTAATTCTGGCCAAAAACAATGACAATTTCTCTCAAACAGTGGCATATGGGCTTTTTAGGTGAGTGCTGATGCCGCCCTATGATAAGCAGTGCCCACTTTGTCAATGGCAGGGACTCAAAATAATGATCTTGTCCGTTCCCAGCGTGCCTCTCCAGGGTGCTGTTGGAGAGACACATCTCTGCAGCGCTCCACCAATGTTACGTCAAAAAAAGAATCTAACATAAATCATGTAGCAGATCTAGGATATGGTAGAAAGAGTATGTGGCCTTTTCTGTAGGCTACAGACTGGAGATAAAATGGATGACAATGTCATGTGACAGATATTTTTTACATCATGTAGGTTTCTCCGATGAAATATCCTAACCCAAATGGCGCCCATTCAAGTAAAAATGCACAGACCGATGCTGACGCTAATTGGACATCTAGTTTGGTTCAGATTTTGTCAGGTCTGGACCAGCCTTGATTTGGCACAAACATAGACGTCTATAAATGACCTATTTTAAACTTTCCTTCAGAACCGAAAATGTACCTGATTTCAAAGCCCGGAAAATATGTATTTTTGTCTTTGATTCAGAACCAATAATGAACGTAACTTCAACATCTGGAAAAATATGAATTTTATACGTCTTACAATGTCATTTTGCTTACTTGGACTGTTCTTGTAGGAGCTTGTCTCGCGTAGGGTCGGCTGAACAGCCAGGACAGGCCCTGTGTGTGTGTGTGTGTGTGTGTGTGTGTGTGTGTGTGTGTGTGTGTGTGTGTGTGTGTGTGTGTGTGTGTGTGTGTGTGTGTGTGTGTGTGTGTGTGTGTGTGTGTGTGTGTGTGTGTGTGTGTGTGTGTGTGTGTGTGTGTGTGTGTGAGTCTCTTGCATCGGGTCCCAAGTTAACCCTTTTCTGTAGCCATGTCTGCCTCTGGGTAATCGTAATTAAATAGCAAAGACTTCAAATAATAAAACGGGCCCAGTAGGTGGCAAGTGTGCGTGTGTGTGTGTGTTTGCGCGTACTTATGCTTGTGCGCGCGGCTTCTGGGGCAGTGCGATAAGCCCTCCTCTGTAAAAAGCACTGGACTCCTCCTCTTGCCAAGCATCACATCCCGTCCCAGAGCAGAGAGGCTTAAAGAGAGCGGGGGAAACAGAGAGGGATAGAGGGAAAGAGAGAAAGAGATTAAAAAAGAGGGGGAGAGAGACAGAGAAGGGGTGAGGGAGGGGCAGATGTAATGTTATTCAGGGCATGGCTGGAAGTGACAGATTTATCTGCCATCCCACACACACACATAGACACACACACAAACACACACACCTACAAATAACCACACAGTCTCGTAAGTGTCTCTGTGTGAATGAAGTCTTTAGATTGAAGTTTCACACAGATCTCACTGAACAGATAACGACATACAATACTTGCTACATCCCTCTTTCTCTCTCTCTCTTTCTTTCTCTCTATCTCTCTCACACTACCTCTCTTTGTCATCTTCCCCCTCCTCCTGACAGAAAGATGTAGAGAGAGAGAAAGAGAGGGAAAGAAAGAGAAAGAGGGAGGGAGAAAGAAAGACAAAGACAATGCAAAGCTGAATTCCATGCCATGAGCTTTTGTTCCTCCCAAGGTCATCTGACATTTTATTTTTCTCCTCTCCTTTTCCCGTTTCCCCTCCTTTTCCCCTGTTTCCCCTCCTTCTCCCCTGTTTCCCCTTCTTTTTCCCCTGTTTCCCCTCCTTCTCCCCTGTTTCCCCTCCTTTTCCCCTGTTTCCCCTCCTTCTCCCCTGTTTCCCCTTCTTTTCCCCCTGTTTCCCCTCCTTCTCCCCTGTTTCCCCTCCTTCTCCCCTGTTTCCCCTTCTTTTCCCCTGTGTTTCCCCTCCTTTTTCCCGTGTTTCCCCTCCTTCTCCCCTGTTTCCCCTCCTTTTTCCCCTGTTTCCCCTCCTTCTCCCCTGTTTCCCCTTCTTTTCCCCTGTTTCCCATCTTTCTCTCCTGTCTCCCCTCCTTCCCCCCTGTTTCCCCTTGTTTTTACCCTGTTTCCCCTCCTTCTCCCCTGTTTTTCCCCTTTTTCTCCTGTTTCCCCTCCTTCTCCCCTTTTTCCTTTTCTTTACCCTGTTTCCCCTCCTTATCCCCTGTTTCCCCTTCTTTTCCCCTGTTTCACCTCCTTCTCCCCTGTTTCCCCTCCTTCTTCCCTGTTTCCCCTCCTTTTCCCCGTGTGTTTCCTCTTATTTTCCCTGTTTCCCCTCCTTCTCCCCTGTTTCCCCTTCTTCCCCCTGTTTCCCCTTCTTTTCCCCTGTTTCCCCTCCTTCTCCCCTGTTTCCCCTTCTTTTCCCCTGTGTTTCCCCTCCTTCTCTCCTGTTTCCCCTCCTTCTTCCCTGTTTCCCCTTCTTTTCCCCTGTTTCCCCTCCTTCTTCCCTGTTTCCCCTCCTTTCACTGTTTCCCCTTTTTTCCCCTGTTTCCCCTCCTTTTCCCCTGTTTCCCCTCCTTCATCCCCTGTTTCCCCTTCTTTTCCCCTGTGTGTCCCCTCCTTTTCCCCTGTTTCCCCTCCTTTTCCCCTGTTTCCCCTCCTTCTCCCCTGTTTCCCCTTCTTTTCCCCTGTGTGTCCCCTCCTTTTCCCCTGTTTCCCCTCCTTCTCCCCTGTTTCCAATTCTTTCTCCTGTTTCCCTCCTTTTCCCTGTTTCCCCTCCTTCTCCCCTGTTTCCCTTCTTTTCCCCTGTGTGTCCCCTCCTTTTCCCCTGTTTCCCCTTCTTTCTCCTGTTTCCCCTCCTTTTCCCCTGTGTTTCCCCTCCTTCTCCCCTGTTTCCCCTCCTTCTCCCCTGTTTCCCCTTCTTTTCCCCTGTGTGTCCCCTCCTTTTCCCCTGTTTCCCCTCCTTTTCCCCTGTTTCCCCTCCTTCTCTCCTGTTTCCCCTCCTTTCCCCCTGTTTCCCCTCCTTTTCCCCTGTTTCCCCTCCTTCTCCCCTGTTTCCCCTCCTTTTCCCCTGTGTTTCCCCTTCTTTTCCCTATGTTTCCTCTTCTTTTCCCCTGTGTTTCCCCTTCTTTTCCCCTGTGTTTCCCCTCCTTTTCCCCTGTTTCCCCTTATTTTCCCCTGTTTCCCCTCCTTTTCCTGTTTCCCCTCCTTCTCCCCTGTTTCCCCTCCTTCTACCCTGTTTCCCCTCCTTCTACCCTGTTTCCCCTTCTTTTCCCCTGTGTTTCCCCTTCTTTTCCCCTGTGTTTCCCCTCCTTTTCCCCTGTTTCCCCTCCTTCCCTCCTGTTTCCCCTCCTTTCCCCCTGTTTCCCCTCCTTTTCCCCTGTTTCCCCTCCTTCTCTCCTGTTTCCCCTCCTTTTCCCCTGTGTTTCCCCTTCTTTTCCCTATGTTTCCTCTTCTTTTCCCCTGTGTTTCCCCTTCTTTTCCCCTGTGTTTCCCCTCCTTTTCCCCTGTTTCCCCTTCTTTTCCCCTGTTTCCCCTCCTTTTCCTGTTTCCCCTCCTTCTCCCCTGTTTCCCCTCCTTCTACCCTGTTTCCCCTTCTTCCCCTGTTTCCCCTTCTTTTCCCCTGTTTCCCCTTCTTTTTCACCTGTTTCCCCTCCTTCTTCCTGTTTCCCCTCCTTCTCCCCTGTTTCCCCTCCTTTTCCCCTGTGTTTCCCCTTCTTTTCCCTGTGTTTCCTCTTCTTTTCCCCTGTGTTTCCCCTCCTTTTCTCCTGTTTCCCCTCCTTCGCCCCTGTTTCCCCTTCATTTGACCTGTTTCCCCTCCTTTTCTCTGTTTCCCCTTCTTTTCCCCTGTTTCCCCTCCTTTTTCCTGTTTCCCCTCCTTCTCCCCTGTTTCCCCTCCCTTTTCCCTGTTTCCCCTCCCTTTTCCCTGTTTCCCCTCCCTTTTCCCTGTTTCCCCTCCCTTTTCCCTGTTTCCCCTCCTTTTTCCCTGTTTCCCCTCCTTTTCCCCTGTTTCCCCTTCTTTTCCCCTGTTTCCCCTCCTTTTCCTGTTTCCCCTCCTTCTCCCCTGTTTCCCCTCCTTCTACCCTGTTTCCCCTTCTTTTCCCCTGTTTCCCCTTCTTTTCCCCTGTTTCCCCTTCTTTTTCACCTGTTTCCCCTCCTTCTTCCTGTTTCCCCTCCTTCTCCCCTGTTTCCCCTCCTTTTCCCCTGTGTTTCCCCTTCTTTTCCCTGTGTTTCCTCTTCTTTTCCCCTGTGTTTCCCCTTCTTTTCCCCTGTTTCCCCTCCTTCTTCCCTGTTTCCCCTCCTTTCACTGTTTCCCCTTTTTTCCCCTGTTTCCCCTCCTTTTCCCCTGTTTCCCCTCCTTCATCCCCTGTTTCCCCTTCTTTTCCCCTGTGTGTCCCCTCCTTTTCCCCTGTTTCCCCTCCTTTTCCCCTGTTTCCCCTCCTTCTCCCCTGTTTCCCCTTCTTTTCCCCTGTGTGTCCCCTCCTTTTCCCCTGTTTCCCCTCCTTCTCCCCTGTTTCCAATTCTTTCTCCTGTTTCCCCTCCTTTTCCCCTGTTTCCCCTCCTTCTCCCCTGTTTCCCCTTCTTTTCCCCTGTGTGTCCCCTCCTTTTCCCCTGTTTCCCCTTCTTTCTCCTGTTTCCCCTCCTTTTCCCCTGTTTCCCCTCCTTCTCCCCTGTTTCCCCTTCTTTTCCCCTGTGTTTCCCCTCCTTCTCCCCTGTTTCCCCTCCTTTCCCCTGTTTCCCCTTCTTTTCCCCTGTGTTTCCCCTTCTTTTCCCCTGTGTTTCCCCTCCTTTTCCCCTCCTTCTCTCCTGTTTCCCCTCCTTTCCCCCTGTTTCCCCTCCTTTTCCCCTGTTTCCCCTCCTTCTCCCCTGTTTCCCCTCCTTTTCCCCTGTGTTTCCCCTTCTTTTCCCTATGTTTCCTCTTCTTTTCCCCTGTGTTTCCCCTTCTTTTCCCCTGTGTTTCCCCTCCTTTTCCCCTGTTTCCCCTTATTTTCCCCTGTTTCCCCTCCTTTTCCTGTTTCCCCTCCTTCTCCCCTGTTTCCCCTCCTTCTACCCTGTTTCCCCTCCTTCTACCCTGTTTCCCCTTCTTTTCCCCTGTGTTTCCCCTTCTTTTCCCCTGTGTTTCCCCTCCTTTTCCCCTGTTTCCCCTCCTTCCCTCCTGTTTCCCCTCCTTTCCCCTGTTTCCCCTCCTTTTCCCCTGTTTCCCCTCCTTCTCTCCTGTTTCCCCTCCTTTTCCCCTGTGTTTCCCCTTCTTTTCCCTATGTTTCCTCTTCTTTTCCCCTGTGTTTCCCCTTCTTTTCCCCTGTGTTTCCCCTCCTTTTCCCCTGTTTCCCCTTCTTTTCCCCTGTTTCCCCTCCTTTTCCTGTTTCCCCTCCTTCTCCCCTGTTTCCCCTCCTTCTACCCTGTTTCCCCTTCTTCCCCTGTTTCCCCTTCTTTTCCCCTGTTTCCCCTTCTTTTTCACCTGTTTCCCCTCCTTCTTCCTGTTTCCCCTCCTTTTCCCCTGTGTTTCCCCTTCTTTTCCCTGTGTTTCCTCTTCTTTTCCCCTGTGTTTCCCCTCCTTTTCTCCTGTTTCCCCTCCTTCGCCCCTGTTTCCCCTTCATTTGACCTGTTTCCCCTCCTTTTCTCTGTTTCCCCTTCTTTTCCCCTGTTTCCCCTCCTTTTTCCTGTTTCCCCTCCTTCTCCCCTGTTTCCCCTCCTTTTTCCCTGTTTCCCCTCCCTTTTCCCTGTTTCCCCTCCCTTTTCCCTGTTTCCCCTCCCTTTTCCCTGTTTCCCCTCCTTTTTCCCTGTTTCCCCTCCTTTTCCCCTGTTTCCCCTCCTTTTTCCCTGTTTCCCCTCCTTGTTCCTGTTTCCCCTCCTTCTCCCCTGTTTCCCCTCCTTTTTCCCTGTTTCCCCTCCTTGTTCCTGTTTCCCCTCCTTCTCCCCTGTTTCCCCTCCTTTTCCCTGTTTCCCCTCCTTTTTCCCCTGTTTCCCCTCCTTTTCCCCTGTTTCCCCTCCTTTTCCCCTGTTTCCCCTCCTTTTTCCCTGTTTCCCCTCCTTTTCCCCTGTTTCCCCTCCTTTTTCCCTGTTTCCCCTCCTTTTTCCCAGGTAACTACTGGAACGCAGCATCATTCACCACGCCCTCCTCCTACTTGCATTTCTCCACTTTCCAGGGAGAGACCAGCGCTGATATCTCCTTCTACTTCAAGACCAGCGCTCCCTACGGGGTGTTCCTAGAAAACCTCGGCAACACAGACTTCATACGCCTCGAACTGAAATGTAAGTGCCTGTACCTCGTTCCTCTCATTTAGCACATTCTTTAGTTCTGTGGCTTCTCCTTTCATTGGCCTCTCTGGCTTGTTCTCTCTCTCTTTCATCTTTTTCAATTACTCCCCTTTTCCCCCTCTTCAACCCTACTTTCTTTATTGCACTGTATTAGAACACTGTATTAGAACACTATTAGAACACTGTATTAGAACACTATTAGAACACTGTATTAGATCACTGTATTAGAACACTGTATTAGAACACTATTAGAACACTGTATTAGAACACTATTAGAACACTGTATTAGAACACTGTATTAGAACACTGTATTAGAACACTGTATTAGAACAGTGATGAAAAACTCTGACATTTCTGTTCAGACTTTAAAACTTTTCCCTGACTGCTTCCCTCTCAGTTCTCAAATCAAGTCAAATCACACCTTATTTGTCACATGTGCCCGAATACAGCAAGTTCTTTTGAAATGCTTACTTACAAGCCCTTAACCAACAGTGCATTTCAAGAAGAGTTAAGAAAATATTTACCAAATAAACTAAAGTAAAAATGAATAAAAAGTAACACAGTAACATAACAATAACGAGGCTATATACAGGGGGTACCGATACTGTTTCGCTCTATATGGCTCTAAAGCCATGATTGACATGCCATGTGCTTTATGTGACTATACTTGAATGCCTGAAATGAAATGTCTAATTGGGCATTCAATCATATTCAGATTGAGAATGTTAAATTCAAGGGAATCAAATTTAGCCACGGTTCTTTTATGATGAGATGGCTATTTAACCATACTGCCCTACATAGGCAAAACACAGTCATTTATTTGGCTGAATTATCTGTATTTTTCTGTTTAGACAGACAGCAATTTCTGATACTCCATTGTATATTTTGATCAACTCGTTTGTTTTTGGGTCAGGAAAGTAAATACCACATTAATCAGATAATATACCTGGCCATTAAAACAAATGTTTTTTTTTACCAAATTCATAGTTCCTGCATTTTGCCATTGTCGGGCAGCATAGTGGCTGTCAATTTGATGATGGATGACAAATTACATTTCTGCAGATTTCAAAGAGCTTTAGGTTTAATGGGGGTAATTCACCTCATCCACTCACAATTTTGTGGCAGAGTGTTTAGTAGTGATGTATAACATCCACCTTGGGGGGAAAATGTCAGACATCTTGGCTTACTACTAATATATAACACCTACTCAGGACACACCCACGCCTCCTCCAGCTGCCATCTCTCTCTCTCCCTTTGTCATTAATTCCCTCTCTTTCTCCCTCTATCTATCTATCTATCTATCTATCTATCTATCTATCTATCTATCTATCTATCTATCTATCTATCTATCTATCTATCTATCTATCTTTCCCTGCATCTCTCTCTCTGCATCTCTCTCTCTGCATCTCTCTCTCTGCATCTCTCTCTCTCTCTCTCTCTCTCTCTCTCTCTCTCTCTCTCTCTCTCTCTCTCTCTCTCTCTCTCTCTCTCTCTCTCTCTCTCTCTCTCTCTCTCTCTCTCTCTCTCTCTCTCTCTCTCTCTCCTCTCTCTCTCTCTCTCTGCTCTCTCTCTCTCCCTCTATCCCTCTCTGCATCTCTCTCTCTCCCTCTATCCCTCTATCCCTCTCTGCATCTCTCTCTCTCTCTCCCTCTATCCCTCTCTGCATCTCTCTCTCTCTCCCTCTCCCTCTATCCCTCTCTGCATCTCTCTCACTCTCTCTTCCTCTCTTTTTCTCCCTCTCTTTCTCCCCCTCTCTCTCTCTCTCTCTCTCTCTGCATCTCTCTATCCCTCTCTGCATCTCTCTCTCCCTCTCTCTCCCTCTCTTTCTCTGTATCTCTCTCCCTCTCTCTCTCACCATCTTTCTCTCTGAGAAGAGGTTGTTGAATATTCATGTGTGAGTCGTGAATGAGCTTTAATTTAGTTGGAGGAGAAATAATTTATTTCTCTCGTCGTTCTGCCGCTCTCATCTTTCAAAACACTCTCTCAAGGGTGAGGTGGTGTGTGTCTGTGTCCTTTTTTCTTTTGTTAACAGAAGTAGAGAGGCGGAGGATGGGATGGAGGGAGCGATGGAGAGAAAGAAGAGGGAGATTAGTTGGAGTTTCACCAAGTCGTGCTCAGGCCTTCATTACAATAGATTAGTTAGTCTGTTTTCACACTGGGGCTTTAGGCTCTGTGTTTGGCTGTTTTACTCAGCTAACAGAGGCTAAACTGTCCCTCTGTTGTTTCTGGAGGGAGAGAAAAGGGAGGATGGAGTAGGAATGGGTGGAAATAAAGGAGAGCAATAAAAGGGATGATGATCAGTGTGTGATTGATAGGGTGGCCAGGTGAGAGGGCAGAAGGAAGAGTGACTCACACATAGCCTTTAGCCAGTAACATCTGGACTGAACAGGTGGCTAGTGGCAGACTTATACACACACATCTCTACAGAGACCT